>NC_138315.1:26572500-26817500 GCF_965601325.2 Salmo salar | reverse complement strand
GTACTGTATACAGTACCAGTCAAATGTTTGGACACACCAACTCATCAAGGGTTTTAGTTCATTTGTAATATTTTCTACAAGTCAAAATGAGGCTCAGTAGTGTGTGTGGCCTCCACGTGCCTGTATGACCTCCCTACAACGCCTGGGCATGCTCCTGATGATGTGGAGGATGGTCTCCTGAGGGATCTCCTCCCAGACCTGGACTAAAGCATCCGCCAACTCCTGGACAGTCTGTGGTGCAATGTGGCGTTGGTGGATGGAGCAAGACATGATGTCCCAGATGTGCTCAATTGGATTCAGGTCTGGGGAACGGACGGGCCAGTCCATAGCATCAATGCCTTCCTCTTGCAGGAACTGCTGACACACTCCAGCCACATGAGGTCTAGCATTGTCTTGCATTAGGAGGAACCCAGGGCCAACCGCACCAGCATATGGTCTCACAAGGGGTCTGAGCATCTCATCTTGGTACCTAATGGCAGTCAGTCTACCTCTGGCGAGCACATGGAGGGCTGTGCGGCCCCCCAAAGAAATGCCACCCCACACCATGACTGACCCACCGCCAAACCGGTCATGCTGGAGGATGTTGCAGGCAGCAGAACGTTCTCCACGGCGTCTCCAGACTCTGTCACGTGCTCAGTGTTAACCTGCTTTCATCTGTGAAGAGCACAGGGCGCCAGTGGCGAATTTGCCAATCTTGGTGTTCTCTGGCAAATGCCAAACGTCCTGCACGGTGTTGGGCTGTAAGCACAACCCCCGCCTGTGGACGTCGGGCCCTCATACCACCCTCATGGAGTCTGTTTCTGACCGTTTGAGCAGACACATGCACATTTGTGGCCTGCTGGAGGTCATTTTGCAGGGCTCTGGCAGTGCTTCTCCTGCTCCTCCTTGCACAAAGGCGGAGGTAGCGGTCCTGCTGCTGGGTTGTTGCCCTCCTGCGGCCTCCTCCATGTCTCCTGATGTACTGGCCTGTCTCCTGGTAGCGCCTCCATGCTCTGGACACTACGCTGACAGACACAGCAAACCTTCTTGCCACAGCTCGCATTGATGTGCCATCCTGGATGAGCTGCACTACCTGAGCCACTTGTGTGGGTTGTAGACTCCGTCTCATGCTACCACTAGAGTGAAAGCACCGCCAGCATTCAAAAGTGACCAAAACATCAGCCAGGAAGCATAGGAACTGAGAAGTGGTCTGTGGTCACCACCTGCAGAACCACTCCTTTATTGGGGATGTCTTGCTAATTGCCTATAATTTCCACCTGTTGTTTATTCCATTTGCACAACAGCATGTAAAATTAATTGTCAATCAGTGTTGCTTCCTAAGTGGACAGTTTGATTTCACAGAAGTGTGATTGACTTGGAGTTACATTGTGTTGTTTAAGTGTTCCCTTTATTTTTTTGAGCAGTGTACATTGACACACTGCTGCTACTCACTGTTTACTATCTATGCAGAGTTATTTTATTTTATGTACAAATTACCTTGACTAACCTGTATCCACGCACATTGACTCGGTACCGGTACCCCCTCTATGTAGCCTCGTTATTGTGTAAATAAAAAAAATAAAAAATGGTTTAGTTTATTTAGTAAATATTTTCTTAACTCTATTTCTTGAACTGCATTGTTGGTTAAGGGCTTGTACCGTAAGCATTTCACGGTAAGGTCTACACCCATTGTATTGTGACGAATAAAATTTCATTGGATTTGGGGAGTTTCTCCCATTCTTCTCTGCAGATCCTCTCAAGCGCTGTCAGGTTGGATGTGGAGCGTCACTGCACAGCTATTTTGAGATCTATCCAGAGATATTCGATCGGGTTCAAGTCCGGGCACTGGCTGGGCCACTCAAGGACACTCCTGTGTTGTCTTGGCTGTTTAAGGTCGTTGTCCTGTTGGAAGGTGAACCTTTGCCCCAGTCTGAGGTCCTGAGTGCAGGTTTTCAACAAGGATCTCTCTGTACTTTACTCTGTTCATCTTTGCCTCGATCCTGACTAGTCTGCCAGTCCCTGCTGCTAAAAAACATCCCCACAGCATGATGCTGCCACCACCATGCTTCACCGTAGGGATGGTGCCAGGTTTCATCCAGACGTGACGCTTAGCATTCAGGCCAAAGAGTTCAATCTTGGTTTCATCAGACCAGATAATCTTTAGGTGCCTTTTGTCAAACTACAAGCGGGCTGTCATGTGCCTTTTACTGAGGAGTGACTTCCGTCTGGCCACTCTACCATAAAGGACTGATTGGTGGAGTGCTGCAGAGATGGTTGTCCTTCTGGAATGTTTTCCCATCTCCACAGTGGAACTCTAGAGCTCTGTCAGAGTGACCACCTCCCTGACCAAGGCCCTTCTTCCGCGATTGCTTAGTTTGTCCGGGCGGCCAGCTCTAGGAAGTGTCTTGGTGGTTCCAAACTTCTTCCATTTAACAATGATGGAGGCCACTGTGTTCTTGGGGACCTTGAATACTGCAGACATTTTTTGGTACCCTTCCACCGATCTATGCCTCGACACAATCCTGTTTCTGAGCTCTATGGACAATTTATTCGACCTCATGGGCTGGTATTTTTGCTCTGACATGATCTGTCAACTGTGGGACCTTATATAGACAGGTGTGTGCCTTTCCGAATGATGTCCAATCAATTGAATTTACCACAGGTGGACTCCAATCAAGTTGAAGAAACATCTCAAGGATGATCGATGGAAACAGGATGCACCTGAGCTCAATTTTGAGTCTCAGAGCAAAGGGTGTGAGTACCAACGTAAATAAGCTATTTCTGTATTAGATTTTTTATACATTTGCAAAAATGACAAAAAAATGACAAAAAATTATTGGTATTGTGTGTAGATTGCTGAGGATTTAATTTTTATTTAATCCATTTTAGAATAAGGTTGTAATGTAACAAAATGTGGGAAAAGTCAAGGGGTCTGAATGCTTTCCGAAGGCACTGTACATATGAAGTGGGTTAAACAGTATGTAAACATGATTCAAAGAGACCAGTGTTCCTTTATTAAAGTGACCAGTATTCTATGACTATTTTCATAGGGCAGCTGTCTCTAAGGTGCATGGTTGAGTAACCGGGTGGTAGATGTCTAGTGACAGTGTCTAAAGTTCAGGGCAGGGTACTGGGAGGTGCCGGCTAGTCATGACTATTTAACAGTGTGATGGCCTTGAGATAGAAGCTGTTTTTCAGTCTCTGTAAAAGTTTATGAGGGTCTTATGGGCCAAGCCACATTTCTTCAGTCTTCTGAGGGGGAAGAGGTGCTTTTGCGTCTTCTTCACCACACTGTCTGTGTGGGTGGACCATTTTCGATTGTCGGTGATGTGTACGCCAAGGAACTTTAAGCTTTTCCATCTTCTCCAATGCGGTCCAGTCGATGTGGATGGGGGCGTGCACCCTCTGTTGTCTCCTGAAGTCCACGATCAGCTCTTTCGTTTTGTTGACGTTGAGGGAGAGGTTCCTTGCACCACTCCACCAGGCCCTTCACCTCCTCCCTGTAGGCTGTCTCATCATTGTTGGTAATCAAGCCTACCAATGTTGTCGTCTCCAAACTTAATGATTGAGTTGGAGACATGTGTGGCCATGCAGTCATGGGTGACCAGGGAGTACAGCAGGGGGCTGAGTATACATGCTTGTGGGGCCCCTGTGTTGAGGATCAGCATAGTGGTGGTGTTGTTTCCTTCCTTCATCACCTGGGGGCGGCCTGTCAGGAAGTCCAGGACCCAGTTGCACAGGGCGTGGTTCAGACCCAGGGCCCCGAGCTTAAGGATGAGCTTGGAGGGTACTATGGTGTTGAAGGCTGAGAGCTGTAGTCAATTAACAGCATTCTTATATAGGTATTCCTCTTGTCCAGATGGGATAGCGCAGTGTGCAGTCCGATGGCGTTTGCATCATCAGTGGATCTTTTGGGACGGTATGTAAATTGCAGTGGGTTTAGGGTGTCTGGTAAGGTGGAGGTGATATGATCATTAACTAGCCTCTCAAAGCACTTCCTGATGATAGAAGTGAGTGCTCCTGTCAATCTATTCCTCAGTTTCTTTCCGGTTGTGTTAAGAGTAAGGTTGTTTCTATTTTCCATGTATATTTTTGTGAAGTCATAACATTAAGCTGTCATGTAATTTCCTTATTTGAGATATATTGATTTATTAGATTCATCCTTATCACCTTTAACTTTCATGTTATGCAATGTGCTTATAATGTCTCTCCTGTTGCAGAACAACACACAAATCCAACTTTACCTTGTCCAACCACAAGTTCTTAATAAATATGTGAACTTTGGCTCTGTCTCTTTCGTCTGCATGCTCTCTGACCGGAGCAGAGCACCACAGGTGGCATCTATCAAACCAGTTACATATCTTGGGTGTCTTAGCCTATATTTCATCAGCATATTGGAAATGAGCACCAGGGGGGGACTGGACAAAATCTGCCTCCAAATTTGGCATTTTCCTTAAGATGATGAGACAGCCTACGTATAGGGAGGAGGTCAGAGACCTGGCTGGGTGGTGCCAGAATAACAACCTATCCCTCAACGTAACCAAGACTAAGGAGATAATTGTGGACTACAGGAAAAGGAGGACCGAGCACGCCCCCATTCTCATCGACAGGGCTGTAGTTGAGCAGGTTGAGAGCTTCAAGTTCCTTGGTGTCCACATGACCAACAAACTAGAATGGTCCAAACACACCAAGACGGTCATGAAGAGGGCACGACAAAGCCTATTCCCCCTCAGGAAACTAAAAAGATTTGGCATGGGTCCTGAGATCCTCAAAAGGTTCTACAGCTGCAACATCGAGAGCATCCTGACTGGTTGCATCACTGCCTGGTACGGCAATTTCTTGCCTCCGACCGCAAGGCACTACAGAGGGTAGTGCGTACGGCCCAGTACATCACTGGGGCTAAGCTGTCTGCCATCCAGGACCTCTACACCAGGCGGTGTTAGAGGAAGGCCCTAAAAATTGTCAAAGATCCCAGCCACCCCAGTCACAGACTGTTCTCTCTACTACCGCATGGCAAGCGATACTATTTGCATTGTGTGCCCCCCTCCCCCAACCCCTCTTTTACGGTGCTGCTACTCTCTGTTTATCATATATGCATAGTCACTTTATCTATACATTCGTGTACATACTACCTCAATTGGCCCGACCAACCAGTGCTCCCGCCCATTGGCTAACCGGGCTATCTGCATTGTGTCCCGCCACCCACCCCTCTTTTATGCTACTGCTACTCTCTGTCCATCATATATGCATAGTCACTTTAACCATATCGATATGTACATACTACCTCAATCAGCCTGACTAACCGGTGTCTGTATGTAGCCTCGCTACTTTTATAGCCTCGCTACTGTTATTTTCGCTGTCTTTTTTACTGTTGTTTTTATTTCTTTACCTACCTATTATTCACCTAATACCTTTTGCACTATTGGTTAGAGCCTGTAAGTAAGCATTTCACTGTAAGGTCTACACCTTGTAACGGCAGTCATAGAGAGGGGACCAAGATGCAGCGTGGCACGTGTTCATGATATTTATTTGAATCAAACAACACTCGAACAAAAATAACAAACAAACGACTGTGCACAGTTCTGTCAGGTACAGAAGCACAAAACAGAACAACTACCCACAAACACAGGTGGGAAAAGGATGCCTAAGTATGATTCCTAATCAGAGACAACGATAGACAGCTGCCTCTGATTAGGAACCATACTCGCCCAAAAACGAAGAAATACAAAACATAGAATGCCCACCCCACACCCTGACCTAACAAAATAGAGAAATAAACCGTCTCTCTCAGGTCAGGGCGTGACACACCTGTTGTATTCGGCGCACGTCACAAATAAACTTTGATTTGATTTGAGATGTCTAGTATTAGTGTACCAAGTTTGATACATGTATTATAAAATTGAACAACTATTTCACCTATGCGCTGGACTATGTGTCCTTGGAGAAAAACAGTGGGGCATGTTAGAAATAGGAGAGCAAGGTGAGGTGAGATCTGTTTTATAGGTAGGTAAGTACCAGACCTGGGTTCAAATGAATCTTTCAAATACTTGTTTTTTGCTTGAGACTGCTTGGAGTACCAAATTGGCTGGGTTTCCACTTTTGGGTTAAAATCCATCAGACAAATACAACCAAGCACAGCAGAGGATTTTAAATACTATTCTACCCCAGGTCTGTTAAGCACCATTGTATATGTTTTATAGCAGAGCCATTTATTTATACACATGGTTCAGCCGTGTGTGTGTGTGTGTGTGTGTGTGTGCGTGTGCGTGTGCGTGCGCATGCTGTGAAAGGAAATGGAGGTAAATATGCCCACCTGAAGGAGATAAAAGGTCTCATGTTTCAGTAAGATTAGGAGCAGGGCAAGCTTCATTCCTTCAGCCATCAGACTGTTGAACAGTAGGTTCATGGGACATAACGTGGACCCAATACATGGCAAGACAGTTTGTCACAGGGACTATACACTGAATGTACAAAACATTAGGTACCCCTGCTCTTTCCATGACAGACTGACCAGGTAAATCCAGGTGAAAGCTATGATCCCTTATTGATGTAACTTGTTAAATCCACTTCAATCATTGTGGAAGAGAGGTTAAAGAAGGATTTTTAAGCCTTAAGACAATTGAGACATGGATTGTGCATGTGTGCCATTCAGAGGCTAAATGGGCAAGACAAAAGTTTTAAGTACCTTTTGAACGAGGTATGGTAGTAGGTGCCGAGCGCATCGGTTTGATTGTGTCAAGAACTGAAACGCAGCTGGGTTTTTCACGCTCGAGTTTCCTGTGTGTATCAAGAATGGTCCACCATCCAAAGAACATCCAGCCAACTTGACACAACTGTGGGAATCATCGGTGTCAACATGGGCCATCATCCCTGTGGGACGCTTTTGTCACCTTGTAGAGTCCATGCTCCAACTTTAATCCGGTACCGGGTTACCTTCAGATGAGTTCCGTGACACTTGTGAGGTTTGTAGAACAAAACGGAGAACACCATCATGTTCGTGAGATTCTCCCCTTTCCACAGTGTGGAAGGCCGACATAGTTGGCTAGGTGGATGCGGTGGACTGTCACAGCCCATACAAAAAAACTGATCTCTGATTTAAACCAGACAGATTTTAATAGGGATTGTGTGTCATGTTAATTCGATTGCAGGTGCATCAATCGACTCCAGGGAGTTTTAACAGGGAAACTCTCAAGAGAATAAGACTTAGATTTTTCATACCTGACATTCTTTAGTTGAAGTAGGCTGCATGTTTGCATAATCTTACATGACTGCTGGTGAGGATAGTCAGCAAGTAAGTGAGCTAGAGTTGGTTGAGACCAGCTTTGTCCTACTGTATGTTTTATCTCCATCGCAGCTTCAGTGGTGTTTGATTGAAAAAGTGGCACATTGTTGATGTCATACGTTATCATATGTAATATCTTTATATAGGGGTTTTCTCATTTGGGTAAAAGTCCATCCTTTGTCCTCTCTGCCCCATCCTCTCTCCTCCATGACCCAGAAACCGATAAGTGGTCGAGTAGTGTGTCAATTCATTAGTAGGCAAACAGAAGACAGTACTCAGTTGGCATTTCCTGCTCTGCAGTTAAATTCTCAGCAACAAAAAAGGGATCAAATTAAGATCCTACATATGTAACTTAATTGTTTTTATTACTTTAAACATTTATTTAGGGATTCCACCCCTGTAAATGTTATTTGCCTGATGACGGGTGAGTGGAGAAGGACCGTCTCATTTCAAAGAAGTGCATTTCCATCCACGTTCCCTCTCCTCGCCGAATCTCCTCGATTACCTTTGATCTTTTTCAAAAGGAGTCGAGAGAGAAAAAAGGACGCAGGAGGTGAGCAAATCTAATTGAGAAAAGCACACTGTTCTTGTAAGATACATTCTGTGTGATTTTAAACCATATTTAGGGCATATACTGTGTGGAACAAGGCAGTCTAGGCAGCATTTCAAATGGCACCCTATTCCCTACATAGTGCACTACTTTTGAAGAAAGCCCATCAATAGTAGTGCACTGCATGGGGAATAGGGTGCCACTTGGGACGCAACCTTAATAAGAGGTGCTGGTTTCAAAAGGTGTGGTAAGGCTGGGGTTGTTGTGCACGGTGTTGTATATCCCTCTAAAAGCTACTGGAGCACAGCTAAAGGTAGGCTAGTACTCAATATTCATAACATTGGCTCCCTCTGTGTGAAATTGGTTTTTACCTAATGGATCTATGCATGGGTGCACTCCTCCCTAATACTGCTACTGAGCATCGTCTGGCATTAAAGGCACTGGAGTCACAGCTAAAATAGAAATTCCATTTTAAAAGGCCCATTGTCGTCAGTACGGTGTGCTGGTCGACAATGTGCTTTTGATTGAACCACAGCCTACAACTGCTACACTATGCAATATAATTGATTAGATTACCGTCTTCATTTTCTCAAGTCCAACATTGAAAATGATTTAGAATGGCATGAAATGCGTTTATAAAAGGAACACATTTTCCTGGACCCTAACCTGCCATGAATGTGTGCAAACTTTTGAAACACCTCTGGATAAAAATGTTAGGCACTGGAAATGTGATAGACAAAAACATGCAAAGATGATGGAAAGTGGTGTTTTTTCTATGACTTTGTGGTCTGAATGTTCTACATCTTCTGAAGCTCGTACCTGAGATCAGATGTTTATTGTAATAATATCGCACTTAAGCATGTTGTTTGGTATATCTTCAATTCAGTGTTCATATGTTTATTTTTCTATTTTCTATTTTTACTTGGATGGCCTGCAGATGCTTTCTGAGCAGCTTCCTAACTATACTGAACAAAAATATAAACGCAACATGCTACAATTTCAAAGATTTTACTGAATTACAGTTCATAGAAGGAAATCAGTCAATTGAAATAAATTCATTAGGCCCTAATCTATGGATTTGACATGACTGGGAATACAGATATGCATCTGTTGGTCACAGATACCTTAAAAAAAAAGCTAGGGGCATGGATCAGAAAACCAGTCAGTATTTGGTGTGACTACCATTTGCCTCATGCAGTGGGACACATCTTCTTCACATAGAGTTGATCATCAGGCTGTTGATTGTGGACTGTGGATTGTTGTCCCACTCCTCTTCAATGGCTGGGGGAAGTTTCTGGATATTGGCGGGAACTGGAACACGCTGTGGTACACGTTGACCCAGAGCATACCAAACTTCCTCAATGGGTGGTATGTCTAGTGAGTATGCAGGCCATGGAAGAACTTGGACATTTTCAGTGTCCAGGAATTGTGTACAGATCCTTGCAACATGAGGCTGTGCATTATCAGACTGAAACATGAGGTGATGGCGGCAGATAAATGGCACGACAATGGGCCTCAGGATCTCATCACGGTATCTCTGCATTCAAATTGCCATCGATAAAATGCAGTTCTGTTTGTTGTCCGTAGCTTATGCCTGCCCATACCATAACCTCACTGCCACCATGCGGCACTCTGTTCACAACGTTGACATCAGGTATCCGCTCGCCAACACGACACCATACACGTGGTCTGCATTGTGTTGTGTGACACAACTGCACATTTTAGAGTGGCCTTTTATTGTCCCCAGCACAAGGTGACCCTGTGTAATTATCATGCTGTTTAATCCGTTTTTTCATATGTCACACCTGTCAGGTGGATGGATTATCTTGGCAAAAGAGAAATGCTCACTAAAAAGGATATAAACAAAAAAAGTTTTGTGCATATGGAACATTTCTGGGATCTTTAATTTCAGCTTATGAAACATGGGACCAACACTTTACATGTTGCGTTTATATTTTTGTTCACTGTATATGTTAAGGGGGGTTTGTGGTTTGATTATTGTAGAGACGTGTTCCTCATAGCCCTAACCCTCTCTCTCCCTGTTATAGAGGAATAACAGAGAGGGGCCCTCATAGCCCTAACCCTCGCTCTCCCTGTTATAGAGGAATAACAGAGAGGGGCCCTCATAGCCCTAACCCTCTCTCTCCCTGTTATAGAGGAATAACAGAGAGGGGCCCTCATAGCCCTAACCCTCTCTCTCCCTGTTATAGAGGAATAACAGAGAGGGGCCCTCATAGCCCTAACCCTCTCTCTCCCTGTTATAGAGGAATAACAGAGAGGGGCTCTCATAGGGGGCACTTACATTATGAAACACTAAGGATGCATCCCAAATCCACCTTATTCCCTATAATATATGTATAGTGCACTACTTTTGACCACTACATAGGGAATAGGGTGCCATCTGGGACCAGCATAACCCTCTCTCTCCCTGTCATCCACAGGGAGGGGCCTCACAGAACTAAAGCACTAACTCTCTCTCGGTCCTATCTGAGCCAATCACCTGGCTAAAGAGGGTGGAGGTTGGTGTTGGAGGGCCCAGCGCAGTGTGACGGGCAGACGGATGGTGAAACGCATTCTGGGTTTGTGCTGCTGCTGGACAGAATAGTGCGCTATGATGCTGTGCTACAGTACATTAAGCAATAATTGAAAGCACCTCGCGATTATTAAGACAGGCCATTTTGCTGCACTGAACCACCAGCTAAAGTATTAACACGTCTCCCCTCCTTTTTCACAGATGGTTAAATTCGATGAAGTAGTGAGGGAGAGAGAGAGAGAAGGGATGTTTGGCTGCTCTGCTGTATCCCTGGAACAGTGGATGCCTGCCTCTCAGTATGTGGCCATGGTTAGTTAATATATAGTTTAATGTAAGGATGGGGGTAGTTAATGTAAGGATGGGGGTAGTTAATGTAAGGATGGCGGTAGTTCATGTAAGGATGGGGTAGTTAATGTAAGGATGGGGTAGTTAATGTAAGGATGGGGTAGTTAATGTAAGGATGGGGTAGTTAATGTAAGGATGGCGGTAGTTCATGTAAGGATGGGGTAGTTAATGTAAGGATGGCGGTAGTTCATGTAAGGATGGGATAGTTAATGTAAGGATGGGGGTAGTTAATGTAAGGATGGGGGTAGTTAATGTAAGGATGGCGGTAGTTAATGTAAGGATGGGGGTAGTTCATGTAAGGATGGGATAGTTAATGTAAGGATGGGGGTAGTTAATGTAAGGATGGGGGTAGTTAATGTAAGGATGGCGGTAGTTCATGTAAGGATGGGATAGTTAATGTAAGGATGGGGGTAGTTAATGTAAGGATGGGGTAGTTCATGTAAGGATGGGGGTAGTTAATGTAAGGATGGGGTAGTTAATGTAAGGATGGGGGTAGTTAATGTAAGGATGGTGGTAGTTCATGTAAGGATGGCGGTAGTTCATGTAAGGATGGGGTAGTTAATGTAAGGATGGGGTAGTTAATGTAAGGATGGGGGTAGTTAATGTAAGGATGGCGGTAGTTCATGTAAGGATGGGGTAGTTAATGTAAGGATGGGGGTAGTTAATGTAAGGATGGCGGTAGTTCATGTAAGGATGGGGTAGTTAATGTAAGGATGGGGTAGTTAATGTAAGGATGGTGGTAGTTCATGTAAGGATGGGGTAGTTAATGTAAGGATGGGGTAGTTAATGTAAGGATGGGGGTAGTTAATGTAAGGATGGTGGTAGTTCATGTAAGGATGGGGTAGTTAATGTAAGGATGGGGTAGTTAATGTAAGGATGGTGGTAGTTCATGTAAGGATGGGGTAGTTAATGTAAGGATGGCGGTAGTTCATGTAAGGATGGGGGTAGTTCATGTAAGGATTGGATACTTAATGTAAGGATGGGGGTAGTTAATGTAAGGATGGGGTAGTTCATGTAAGGATGGGGTAGTTCATGTAAGGATGGGATAGTTCATGTAAGGATGGGGTAGTTCATGTAAGGATGGCGGTAGTTCATGTAAGGATTGGATAGTTAATGTAAGGATGGCGGTAGTTCATGTAAGGATGGGGTAGTTCATGTAAGGATGGGGTAGTTCATGTAAGGATGGGGTAGTTCATGTAAGGATGGGGTAGTTCATGTAAGGATTGGATAGTTAATGTAAGGATGGCGGTAGTTCATGTAAGGATTGGATACTTAATGTAAGGATGGGGGTACTTAATGTAAGGATGGGGGTAGTTCATGTAAGGATGGGGTAGTTCATGTAAGGATGGGATAGTTCATGTAAGGATGGGGTAGTTCATGTAAGGATGGGGTAGTTCATGTAAGGATGGGGTAGTTCATGTAAGGATGGGGTAGTTCATGTAAGGATGGGATAGTTCATGTAAGGATGGGGTAGTTCATGTAAGGATGGGATAGTTAATGTAAGGATGGGGTAGTTCATGTAAGGATGGGGTAGTTCATGTAAGGATGGGGTAGTTCATGTAAGGATGGGATAGTTCATGTAAGGATGGGGGTAGTTAAGGTAAGAATGGGATAGTTAATGTAAGGATGGGATAGTTAATGTAAGGATGGGGGCGATACAAGGGTAACTGGGTAAACAACACTTCTATATTGTCGAAATAGGCTGTCAGTGGCCATGCTGAATAATGTAAGCACCGGGGTAGTTAATTTAAGAATGGGGTAGTTAATGTAAGGATTGGGGTAGTTAATGTAAGGATGGGGGTAGTTAATGTAAGGATGGGGTAGTTAATGTAAGGATGGGGTAGTTAATGTAAGGAGGGGGTAGTTAATGTAAGGATGGGGTAGTTAATGTAAGGATGGGGTAGTTAATGTAAGGATGGGGTAGTTAATGTAAGGATGGGGGTAGTTAATGTAAAGTTGGGGGTAGTTAATGTAAGGATGGGGTAGTTAATGTAAGGATGGGGGTAGTTAATGTAAGGATGGGGGTAGTTAATGTAAGGATGGGGGTAGTTAATGTAAGGATGGGATAGTTAATGTAAGGATGGGGTAGTTAATGTAAGGATGGGGGTGGTTAATGTGAGGATGGGGTTTGTTTCTGTAAGGATTGGGTAGTTACTGTAAGGATTGGGTAGTTACTGTAAGGATTGGGTAGTTACTGTATGGATGAGGTAGTTAATGTAAGAATGGGGTAGTTAATGTACGAATGGGAAAGTTAATGTAAGGATGGGGGTAGTTAATGTAAGGATGGGATAGTTAATGTAAGGGTGGGGGTAGTTTATGTAAGGATGGGGTAGTTTATGTAAGAATGGGGTAGTTTATGTAAGAATGGGGTAGTTAATGTAAGGACGGGGTAGTTAATGTAAGGATGGGGGTAGTTACTATAAGGATGGGGTAGTTAATGTAAGAATGGCTTAGTTAATGTAATAATGGGATCGTTAATGTAAGGATGGGGGTAATTACTGTAAGGATGCACTGTAAGGATGCATAGAAAATGCATAGATGTGATACAGATGGTGTCTTTCAAAACTTACTCTAATCAAAAACCTTAGATTGATGGAAGCCTTGTTGGGAAACTGAAGTAGAGAGATGCTGCTTAAAAACACGGCAAGCTGACAGGGTTCAATTGTATCGTTAAACAGTACAAATACAACATTCGCAGATTGACCAAGATGGCGAGACACAAGAATAGGGACAAAGTGGAGTAGCAATTCAGCAGATCGGACAGGAGACGTATGTGGCAGGGCCTTCTAACGATCACGGATGATGAAAAAAAACATCAACGCCGCCCAACCGGAAGAACTAAACACCTTTTTCTCACGCTTTGAGAATTGCTTTGAGCTCACCTTTTTTGAGCTCACCTTTTTCTCACGACTCTGAGCTGCCGAGGAGAGCCCCTGAGGATAATGAGGGCTACGTGCTTTGGTCTCCATGGAGGACGTACAGCATGTAAGTCATTCAAGCGTGTTAACCCTAGCCGTGCCCTCACAGCATGTGCAGACGAGCTAGCTGTTGTGTATTCGGATATTTTCAATTTCTCTCTAGCTCAGGCAATAATCCCCACCTGCTTGAAGTTGTCCACTATCATTCCTGCGCCCAAGGAAGGTAAAGTAACTGAACTGCTTGACTACCGACCCGTAGCACTCACTTCCGTCATCATGAAGTGCTTCAAGTAGCTGGTCAAAGACCACATCACCTCCACTCTCCCCGACACACTCTAGCCTCGACTCCAATTCACCTACCGCTCTGACAGATCCACGGACGATGCAATCGCCATTGCACTGCACACTGCCCTCACCCAACTGGACAAAAGGAATGCATATGTGAGGATGTTGTTCAGTGACTACAGCTTGGCCTTCAATACCATAGTGCCCTCTAAGCTCACCACAATGCGCATGGCCCCGGGACTGAACTCCTCCCTATACAACTGGGTCCTGGACTTTCTGACGGGCTGTACCCAGGTGGTGAAGGTAGGCAACATTACCTCCTCCACACTGATTCTCAACACGGTCCCCACAAGGGTGCATCCTCAGTCTCCTGTGTACCCATGACTTCCAACTCCATCATCAAGTTTGCTGATGAAATGACAGTGGTAGGACTGATTACCAACAACTACGAGATGGCATACAGAGAGGAAGTAGGAACTTTGACGGCGTTGTGCCAGGTAAACAACCTCTCCCTCAACGTGAGCAAAACAAAGGAGCTAATTGTCGACTTAAGTGAGAAAGCACGCCCCCGTCCTCATCACCGGGCCACCGTGGTGACGGTCCAAAAAAAAAAGTTCCTCAGCGTACACATCTCCGAGGAGCTGAAATGGTCATATCACAAGGATACCGTGGTGAAGAAGGCACAACATTGACTCTTCAACCTCGGGAGGCTGAAGAAATTTGGTCTGTCCCTGAGGGCCCTCACAGTGTTCTATAGTAGCACCATCAAGAGCATACTGTCGGGCTGCATCGCAACCTTGTATGGTAACTTCACCGCTGCTGACCACAAGGCTCTACAGATGGTGCAACGCTCAGATGAACGCACCATTGGGTGCACAATGCCTGCCCTCCAGGACACCTACAGCCACCCGAGCCACAGCTTGTTCTCTCCACTTCCATCACTCAGACGCAAGCAGTATAGGAGCATCATGGCAAAAACTATACGGCTGGCCAATAGCTTCTACCCCCAGACCATTAGCCTGCTGAATAGAGGATGCAGTAGATTGAGAAGCAGCCCAAAACCAGACATTGTAACTTAAACTGACTTTTTAAAATGTATTTTACTTAGATTGACGCACAGGTGCATCAGTAGACTCTTAAGGGTTAATGTAAGGATGGGGTTGTTAACGTAAAGATGGGGGTAGTTCATGTAAGGATGGGGGTAGTTAATGTGAGGATGGGGTAGTTAACGTAAGGATGGGGGTAGTTAATGTAAGGATGGGGGTAGTTACTGTAAGGATGGGGTAGTTAATGTTGAGGTACTATTGTAGAACCTCCTCAGATCCTCTGAATGAGAACGCTCTGACGTTTAGTTCCAGAACCCCAATTAAGGAGTTTTGTGCATGTGCCACAGCCAGAAGGCATGAGGGGGTGGTGTTCCCTAGACTGGTTCCCTTTTATTATTTAAGCCTCTTTGATCCAAACAACCAATCAGATCTCATGGTCAACGTCTTTCATTTGCCCCCTTTTGAAGATATTATGATGCAGTATGTCGTCTGCGTCTCAAATGGTACTCTACTCACTACATAGTGCAGTACGGAGGGAATACCCGATCCTGGTCAAAAGTAGTGCACTATATAGGGAATAGGGTGCCATTCTGGATGCAGGGTGAAGTGTAATCAGTGGCCCTTACGCCTCCAGTGCTCTGCAGTTGGGAATGAGATGCAATACCTAAGATCACAGGTCTCAACTTCTTCTGAATGCTCGGCTATGAAAAGCCAACTGACATTAACTCCTGAGGTGCTGACCTGTTGCACCCTCTATAACCACTGTGACTATTATTTAACTCTAATGGTCATCTATGAAAGTTTGAACATCTTGAAGAACGATCTGGCCTTAATGCTCATGTACTCTTATAATTTCCACCCGGCACAGCCAGAAGTGGACTGGCCACCCCTCAGAGCCTGTCACGTCCTGACCAGCAGATGGAGCTGTTGTTGTAGTTTTGGGGTCAGGACGTGGCAGTCTTGTGTGTGTGATTGTTCTGTGTTGGTCTTGTGACTCCTGATCAGGAACAGCTGGGGATCGTTGTTCCTGATTGGGAGTCATATATGTAGGAGTATGTTTGTCACTTGGTTTTGTGGGTAGTTGTTTTTGCACTGCGTGTTGTGTGCCTGCAAAACTGTTCCTGTCTTATATTTTGTTTGTATTGTTAAGTGGATGCTCTACTCCTTTATTTTTATTAAAGATGAGTATTCACATACCTGCTGCGCCTTGGTCCATTTCCACAGAAGACAGCCGTTACAGAGCCTGGTTAATCTCTAGGTTTCTTCCTAGGTTCCAGCCAGTCTAGTTTTTCCTAGCCACCATGCTTCTATATCTGCATTGCTTGATCTCTGGGGTTTTAGGCTCGGTTTCAGTATAAGCAATTTGTGATTTATAGGATTAATATAATATTCAATAAATATAGTACCTAACATCTGATTTGGACAAAAATTCTAACAATTAGACATGAGAAATCAAAAAAAAAAAAAAAAAATCAAATTTATTTTTTATATAGCCCTTCGTACATCAGCTGATATCTCAAAGTGCTGTACAGAAACCCAGCCTAAAACCCCAAACAGCAAGCAAAGCATGTGAAAGAAGCACGGTGGCTAGGAAAAACTCCCTAGGAAAAACTCCCTACATTTAACATTTAAGTCATTTAGCAGACGCTCTTATCCAGAGCGACTTACAAATTGGTGCATTCACCTTATAATATCCAGTGGAACAACCACTTTACAATAGTGCATCTAAATCTTTAAGGGGGGGGGTTAGAAGGATTACTTTATCCTAACCCAGGTATTCCTTGAAGAGGTGGGGTTTCAGGTGTCTCCGGAAGGTGGTGATTGACTCCGCTGTCCTGGCGTCGTGAGGGAGCTTGTTCCACCATTGGGGTGCCAGAGCAGCGAACAGTTTTGACTGGGCTGAGCGGGAACTGTGCTTCCTCAGAGGTAGGGAGGCGAGCAGGCCAGAGGTGGATGAACGGAGTGCCCTTGTTTGGGTGTAGGGCCTGATCAGAGCCTGAAGGTACGGAGGTGCCGTTCCCCTCACAGCTCCGTAGGCAAGCACCATGGTCTTGTAGCGGATGCGAGCTTCGACTGGAAGCCAGTGGAGAGAGCGGAGGAGCGGGGTGACGTGAGAGAACTTGGGAAGGTTGAACACCAGACGGGCTGCGGCGTTCTGGATGAGTTGTAGGGGTTTAATGGCACAGGCAGGGAGCCCAGCCAACAGCGAGTTGCAATAATCCAGACGGGAGATGACAAGTGCCTGGATTAGGACCTGCGCCGCTTCCTGTGTGAGGCAGGGTCGTACTCTGCGAATGTTGTAGAGCATGAACCTACAGGATCGGGTCACCGCCTTGATGTTGGTGGAGAACGACAGGGTGTTGTCCAGGGTCACGCCAAGGCTCTTAGCACTCTGGGAGGAGGACACAAGGGAGTTGTCAACCCTAGAAAGGCCAAAAACCTAGGAAGAAACCTAGAGAGGAACCAGGCTATGAGGGGTGGCCAGTCCTCTTCTGGCTGTGCAGGGTGGATATTATAACAGAACATGGTCAAGATGTTAAAATGTTAAAATGTTCATAAATGACCAGCATGGTCAAATAATAATAATCATAGTAGTTGTCGAGGGTGCAACAAGCACGTCCGGTGAACAGGTCAGGGCTCCATAGCCGCAGGCAGAACAGTTGAAACTGGAGCAGCAGCACGGCCAGGTGGACTGGGGACAGCAAGGAGTCATCATACCAGGTAGTCCTGAGGCATGGTCCTAGGGCTCAGGTCCTCTGAGAGAAAGACAGAAAGAGAGAAAGGGAGAATTAGAGAGAGCATATTTAAATTCACACAGGACACCGGATAAGACAAGAGAAATACTCCAGATGTAACAGACTGACCCTAGCCCCCCGACACATAAACTACTGCAGCATAAATACTGGAGGCTGAGACAGGAGGGCTCAGAAGACACTGTGGCCCCATCCGATGATACCCCCGGACAGGGCCAAACAGGCAGGATATAACCCCACCCACTTTGCCAAAGCACAGCCCCCACACCACTAGAGGGATGTCTCCAACCACCAACTTACCGTCCTAAGACAAGGCCGAGTATAGCCCACAACGATCTCCGCCATGGCACAACCCAAGGGGGGGGGGCGCCAACCCAGACAGGAAGACCACGTCAGTGACTCAACCCACTCAAGTGACGCACCCCTCCCATGGACGGCATGGAAGAACACCAGTAAGCCAGTGACTCAGCCCCTGTAAAAGGGTTAGAGGCAGAGAATCCCAGTGGAAAGAGGGGAACCGGCAAGGCAGAGACAGCAAGGGCAGTTCGTTGCTCCAGCCTTTCCGTTCACCTTCACACTCCTGGGCCAGACTATACTTAATCATAGGACCTACTGAAGAGATAAGTCTTCAGTAAAGACTTAAAGGTTGAGACTGAGTCTGCGTCTCTCACATTGGTAGGCAGACCATTCCATAAAAAATGGAGCTCTATAGGAGAAAGCCCTACCTCCAGCCGTTTGCTTAGAAATTCTAGGGACAATTAGGAGGCCTGCGTCTTGTGACCGTAGCGTACGTGTAGGTATGTACGGCAGGACCAAATCGGAAAGATAGGTAGGAGCAAGCCCATGTAATGCTTTGTAGGTTAGCAGTAAAACCTTGAAATCAGCCCTTGCCTTAACAGGAAGCCAGTGTAGGGAGGCTAGCACTGGAGTAATATGATCAAATTTTGGGGTTCTAGTCAGGATTCTAGCAGCCGTATTTAGCACTAACTGAAGTTTATTTAGTGCTTTATCCGGGTAGCCGGAAAGTAGAGCATTGCAGTAGTCCAGCCTAGAAGTAACAAAAGCATGGATTAATTTTTCTGCGTAATTTTTGGACAGAAAGTTTCTGATTTTTGCAATGTTACGTAGATGGAAAAAAGCTGTCCTTGAAACAGTCTTGATATGTTCTTCAAAAGAGAGATCAGGGTCCAGAGTAACGCCGAGGTCCTTCACAGTTTTATTTGAGACGACTGTACAACCATCCAGATTAATTGTCAGATTCAACAGAAGATCTCTTTGTTTCTTGGGACCTAGAACAAGCATCTCTGTTTTGTCCGAGTTTAAAAGTAGAACGTTTGCAGCCATCCACTTCTTTATGTCTGAAACACAGGCTTCTAGCGAGGGCAATTTTGGGGCTTCACCATGTTTCATTGAAATGTACAGCTGTGTGTCGTCTGCATAGCAGTGAAATTTAACATTGTGTTTTCGAATGACATCCCCAAGAGTTAAAATATATAGTGAAAACAATAGTGGTCCTAAAACGGAACCTTGAGGAACACCGAAATTTACAATTGATTTGTCAGAGGACAAACCATTCACAGAGACAAACTGATATCTTTCCGACAGATAAGATCTAAACCAGGCCAGAACTTGTCCATGTAGACCAATTTGGGTTTCCAATCTCTCCAAAAGAATGTGGTGATCGATGGTATCAAAAGCGGCACTAAGATCTAGGAGCACAAGGAGAGATGCAGAGCCTCGGTCTGACGTCATTAAAAGGTAATTTACCACCTTCACAAGTGCAGTCTCAGTGCTATGATGGGGTCTAAAACCAGACTGAAGCGTTTCGTATACATTGTTTGTCTTCAGGAAGGCAGTGAGTTGCTGTGCAACAGCTTTTTCTAAAATTTTTGAGAGGAATGGAAGATTCGATATAGGCCGATAGTTTTTTATAATTTCTGGATCAAGATTCGGCTTTTTCAAGAGAGGCTTTATTACTGCCACTTTTAGTGAGCTTGGTACACATCCGGTGGATAGAGAGCCGTTTATTATGTTCAACATAGGAGGGCCAAGCACAGGAAGCAGCTCTTTCAGTAGTTTAGTTGGAATAGGGTCCAGTATGCAGCTTGAGGGTTTGGAGGCCATGATTATTTTCATCATTGTGTCAAGAGATATAGTACTAAAACACTTTAGTATCTCCCTTGATCCTAGGTCCTGGCAGAGTTGTGTAGACTCAGGACAATGGAGCTTTGGAGGAATACCCAGATTTAAAGAGGAGTCTGTAATTTGCTTTCTAATGATCATGATCTTTTCCTCAAAGAAGTTCATAAATTTATTACTGCTGAAGTGAAAGCCATCCTCCATTTGCGAAGGCTGCTTTTTAGTTAGCTTTGCGACAGTATCAAAAAGAAATTTCGGATTGTTCTTATTTTCCTCAATTAAGTTGGAAAAATAGGATGATCGAGCAGCAGTGAGGGCTCTTCGATACTGCACGGTACTGTCTTTCCAAGCTAGTCGGAAGACTTCCAGTTTGGTGTGGCGCCATTTCCGTTCCAATTTTCTGGAAGCTTGCTTCAGAGCTCGTGTATTTTCTGTATACCAGGGAGCTAGTTTCTTATGACAGATGTTTTTAGGGGTGCAACTGCATCTAGGGTATTGCGCAAGGTTAAATTGAGTTCCTCGGTTAGGTGGTTAACTGATTTTTGTCCTCTGACGTCCTTGGGTAGGCAGAGGCAGTCTGGAAGGGCATCATGGAATCTTTGGGTTGTCTGAGAATTTATAGCACGACTTTTAATGCTCCTTGGTTGGGGTCTGAGCAGATTATTTGTTGCAATTGCAAACGTAATAAAATGGTGGTCCGATAGTCCAGGATTATGAGGAAAAACATTAAGATCCACAACATTTATTCCATGGGACAAAACTAGGTCCAGAGTATGACTGTGGCAGTGAGTAGGTCCAGAGACATGTTGGACAAAACCCACTGAGTCGATGATGGCTCCGAAAGCCTTTTGGAGTGGGTCTGTGGACTTTTCCATGTGAATGTTAAAGTCACCAAAAATTGGAATATTATCTGCTATGACTACAAGATCCGATAGGAATTCAGGGAACTCAGTGAGGAACACTGCATATGGCCCAGGAGGCCTGTAAACAGTAGCTATAAAAAGTGAGTGAGTAGGCTGCATAGATTTCATGACTAGAAGCTCAAAAGACGAAAACGTCATTGTTTTTTTTTGTAAATTGAAATTTGCTATCGTAAATGTTAGCAACACCTCCGCCTTTGCCGGATGCACGGGGGGTATGGTCACTCGTGTAACCAGGGGGTGAGGCCTCATTTAACACAGTAAATTCATCAGGCTTAAGCCATGTTTCAGTCAGGCCAATCACATCAAGATTATTATCAGTGATTAGTTCATTGACTATAACTTCCTTGGAAGTGAGGGATCTAACATTAAGTAACCCAATTTTGAGATGTGAGGTATCACAGTCTCTTTCAATAATGGCAGGAATGGAGGAGGTCTTTATACTAGTGAGATTGCTAAAGCGAACACCGCCATTTTTAATTTTGCCCAACCTAGATCGAGGCACAGACACGGTCTCCAAAGAAATCCAAAGAAAATGTCAAATGCCACCCACCGACCCTCCACACCCCACGCCAATCCCACCCAAATGAATATATAATGAATAAAAATGTAATCGCAACATGTAATGTGTTGTTCCCATGTTTCATGAGCTGAAATAAAAGATCCCAGAAATGTTCCATATGCACAAAAAGCTTATTTCTCTCATATTTTGTGCACAAATTTGTTTACATATCAAGAAGCTGATTAAACACTATGATCATTACACAGATGCACCTTGTGCGGGGGACAATAAATAGCCACTCTAAAATGTGCAGTTTTGTCACAAGTTTTGAGAGAGTGTGTAATTGGTATGCTGACTGCAGGAATACCCACCAGAGCTGTTGCCAGAGAATTGAATGTTGATTTCTCTACCATAAGCCGCCTCCAACGTTGTTTTAGTAAATGTGGCAGTACGCACAACCGGCGTTGGAGTCGTGGACATGTAAGGAGGTATTAGATGGGAAAGGACCATGGCACCAGGCTGGGGAGTACAACTGCCCAAAGGAGGAGCTGAAGGCAGCAAAGGCTGAGCGACGGAGGTACGATGCACTATATCCTCCATTTCAGGAGGTGAGGAGGCAGCCCCCAAAAATATTTGGGGGGGGCACACGGGGAGTTGAAGTAAGTCAGGCAATAGGCCTGAACCAACTCCTCGTGCTTATTATGGGGAGCGTTTGGCGGTGAGAGCACCGTGCTATGCGGAAGTGCACACGGTCTTGCCCATCCGCACGCACAGTCCGGTACGAGCGATACCAGCCCCCCGCAAGTGCCGTGCTAGAGAGGGCCTCCAGCCAGGGAGAAGTATGCCTGCTCAATACATCTGGCCACCAGTGCGTCTCCTAGGCCCAGGCTACCCTGCGCCTGCTCTACACACGGCAGCCATCATGCGTCAGCACAGCCCAGTTTGCCCTGTGTCAGCACTCCGCCCATGCCGGGCTACAGTAACAATCCAGCCAGGACGGGTTGTGCAGGCTGTGCACTCCAGACCTCCAGTGCGTAGTCAAGGCCCAGTGTATCCAGTTCCTGCTCCTTGCACTAGCCCTGTGGTGCGTGTTACTGTTCTGGCGCCTCCAAAGCCAGCCCCACGCGCCAGGCCTTTAGTGCGCCTCCCCAGTCCAGTACGTCCTGTTCCTGCTCCTCGCACTAGCCCTGTGGTGCGTGTCACTAGTCTGGCGCCTCCAACGCCAGCCCCACGCATCAGGCCTTCAGTGCGCAGTCCCCGTCCAGAGCTTCCGGCGACAGTTCCCCGTCCAGAGCTTCCGACAACAGTTCCCCGTCCAGAGCTTCCGGCGACAGTTCCCCGTCCAGTGCTTCAGTCCGGAGCTGGCAGAGACGTCCCACAGTCCGGAGCCGGCAGAGACGTCCCACAGTCCGGAGCCGGCAGAGACGTCCCACAGTCCGGAGCCGGCAGAGACGTCCCACAGTCCGGAGCCGGCAGAGACGTCCCACAGTCCGGAGCCGGCAGAGACGTCCCACAGTCCGGAGCCGGCAGAGACGGCCCACAGTCCGGAACCTGCAGAGACGGCCCACAGTCCGGAACCTGCAGAGACGGCCCACAGTCCGGAGCCTGCAGAGACAGCTCACATGTTCCCGTGGTGCCCCGACTTCCTAGTTAATTAAAGTTACATGATTAATTTAATCGGGTAATTAAATTACACATAGAGAATAGACTTGATAATATACAGTCTTCACATTTAATGATAGTCAATGCTACAACACCGGTTAGTCAAGGTAATTGAGGTAATATATACATGTGGGTAGAGTTATTAAAGTGACTTATGCATAGATAATAACAGAGAGGAACAGCAGCATAAAAGAGGGGGGGGGCAATGCAAGTACTCTGGGTAGCCATTTGATTAGTTGTTCAGTAGTCTTATGGCTTGGGGGTAGAAGATGTTTAGAAGCCTCTTGAACCTAGACGTGGCATACTGCTTGCCGTGCAGTAGCAGAGAGAACAGTCTATGACTAGGGTGGCTGGAGTCTTCGTCAATTTTTAGGACCTTCCTCTGACACTGCTTGGTATAGAGGTCCTGGATGGCAGGAAGCTTGGCCACAGTGATATAAGGGCCGTACGCACTACCCTCTGTAGTGCTTTGCGGTCAGAGGCCGAGCAGTTGCCATACCAGGCAGTGATGCAACCAGTCAGGATGCTGTTGATGGTGCAGCTGTAGAATCTTTTGAGGATCTCAGGACCCATGCCAAATCTTTTCAGTTTCTTAAGGGGGAATAGGTTTTTTCGTGCCCTCTTCACGACTGTCTTGGTGTGCTTGGACCATGTACGTTTGTTGGTAATGTGGACCCCAAGGAACTTGAAGCTCTCAACCTGCTCTACCACAGCCCTGTCGATGAAAATGGTGGCATGCTCAGTCCTCCTTTTCCTGTAGTCCACAATCATCTCCTTTGTCTTGATCACGTTGAGGGAGAGGTTGTTGTCCTGGTCTCTGACAGCCAGGTCTCTGACCTCCTCCCTATAGGCTGTCTCGTCATTGTTGGTGATCAGGCCAACCACTGTTGTGTCATCGGCAAACTTAATGATGATGTTTGAGTCGTGTCTGGCCGTGCAGTCATGAGTGAACAGGGAGTACAGGAAGGGACTGAGCACACATCCTTGAGGGGCCCCCATGTTAAGGATCAGCGTGGCGGATGTGTTGTTACCTACCCTTACCACTATGGTGTTGAACGCTGAGCTGTAGTCAATGAATAGCATTCTCACATAGGTGTTCCTTTTGTCCAGGTGTGAAAGGACAGTGTGGAGTGCAATATAGATTGCATCATCTGTGGATATGTTGGGGCGGAATGCAAATTGGAGTGGGTCTAGGGTTTCTGGGATAATGGTGTTGATGTGAGCCATGACAAGCCTTTCAAAGCACTTCATGGCTACGGACGTGAGTGCCAAGGGTCGGTAGTCATTTAGGTAAGTTACCTTAGTGTTCTTGGGCACAGGGACTATGGTGGTCTGCTTGAGACATGTTGCTATTACAGACTCAGACAGGGAGAGGTTGAAAATGTCAGTGAAGACACTTGCCAGTTGGTCAGCGCAAGCTCGCAGTACACGTCCTGGTAATCCGTCTGGCCCTGTGGCCTTGGGAATGTTGACCTGTTTAACGGTCTTACTCACATCGGCTGCGGAGATAGCTGGTGCTCTCATGCATGTTTCAGTGTTACTTGCCTCAAAGCGAGCATAGACGTAATTTAGCTTGTCTGGTAGGCTTGTGTCACTGGGCAGCTCTCGGCTGTGCTTCCCTTTTGTAGTCTGTAATAGTTTGCAAGCCCTGCCACATCCGACGAGCGTCAGAGCAGTATGATTCGATCTTAGTCCTGTATTGATGCTTTGCCTGTTTGATGGTTCGTCGGAGGGCTTAGAGGGATTTCTTATACGCTTCCGGGTTAGAGTCCCGCTCCTTGAAAGCGGCAGCTCTACCCTTTAGCTCAGTGCGTATGTTGCCTGTAATCCATGGCTTCTGGTTGGGGTATGTACATACAGTCACTGTGGGGATGACGTCATTGATGCACTTATTGATGAAGCCAGTGACTGATATGGTGTCCTCCTCAATGCCATTGGAAGAATTCTGGAACATATTCCAGTCTGTGCTAGTAAAACAGTCCTGTAACTTAGCATCTGCTTCATCTGATCACTTTTTTATTGACCGAGTCACTCGTGCTTCTTGCTTGAATTTATGCTTGTAGGCATGAATCAGGAGGATAGAATTATGGTCAGATTTGCCAAATAGAAAGTGAGGCAGAGCTTTGTATGCGTCTCTGTGTGTGGATTAAAGGTGGTCTAGAGTTTTTTTCCCCTCTGGTTGCACATTTAACATGCTGATCGAAATTAGGTTAAACGGATTTAAGTTTCCCTGCAATAAAGTCCCCGGCCACTAGGAGCGCCGCCTCTGGATGATCGTTTCCCTGTTTGCTTATGGCGGTATACAGCTCATTGAGTGCGGTCTTAGTCCCAGCATCGGTCTGTGGTGGTATGTAGACAGCTACGAAAAATACAGATGAAAACTCTATAGGTAGATTGTGTGGTCTACAGCTTATCATGAGATACTCTACCTTAGGCGAGCAAAATCTCAAGACTTCCTTAGATATCGTTTACCAGCTGTTGTTTACAAATATACAAAGACCCACACCCCTTGTCTTACCAGAGGCTTCTTTTCTATCCTGCCGATGCAGTGTATAACCAGCCAGCTGTATGTTATTCATGTCATCGTTCAGCCATGACTCAATGAAATATAAGATATGACAGTTTTTAATGTCCTGTTGATAGGATATACGTGCTTTTAGCTCATCCAATTTATTTTCCAGCGATTGTACACTGGCTAGTAGTACGGATGGCAAGGGCCAATTAGCCACTCGTCGGCGGATACTCACAAGGCACCCCGATCTCTTTCCGCAATATCTTTTCCGTCTCTTTCTCCTGCGAATGACGGGGATGTCTGGAGGTGTCTGGAGTAAATCCCTCTTGTCCGACTCATTAATGAGAAATTCTTTGTCTTGTTCAAGGTGACTAATCGCTATTCTGATTTCCAGAAGCTCTTTTCGGTCATAAGAGACAGTAGAAGCAAAATTCTGTACAAAATAGCACGGTTGGTTAAGAAACTGCAGCCATCCTCTCCGGCGCAATCTCAGCCTCCTTTTGCTTTTGTAGAGCAACAGCGGTTACATGCCCTGAATCCAGTGCAAACTTTACGCACGTACATTGAATGGACCCGAGATATCCGGTTATGTGACCAGCTTTTTATATTTACTTGCTAATCCAGCTCGAGGCAGGGTGTTCCCTAAATAGCCTCCACAATCCAGTGGGAGAGATGCTATCTCCCTGGCATGTAGCAGCAAGGGTTACCTAGCGATGTAGGCACCCACTTCACCAGGGGTCTGGCAGTGTGTTGTGCATTGTTTAAAGGGTTGACTATAGGAGATATTTGTGTTGTGGCAAGTTGGGCATTGCCACACACTTTGTGAGGTTGTATCACTTGGATATCAGTTCTTCCAGTGTAGCCCACATGTTGCTTACAGCTGGGACAGGGAAAGGTCACTAGGCAGTATGCCATGTGCCCAATACCCAGACTGCCGCATCTGGGTCAGGTCTGGGTTGTCTGCAATGGGCCATTTTCATTTAGTATCCGTTGTGGTCATCTTGGGGCGTGATTATATTTCCCCATAGTATGTTGTACCAAATTTGACTGGCTGAAAGGGGACGTTACGACAATAACTATTGTTCCTGGAAAGGAGGGAAATGAATGTACAACACCTGTTTGGCCCCATGCTGCCCGTTCCTGGGTGAAGAGCAGTATTAAATTGAAGGAATGAATCCAAGCCTCATGCTTATCACCGGTGGAATGCTGGGCTTCCAGCGAGGTATGGATTTCATTGGCCTTGTCAGGCGTGATTGTAGATCCTCAAACCAAAGTCACGAGAGTGCGACTCCTCCTAGTATGTTGTAGCTGATTTCCCTCCTTTAGGGAACAGTAGTTATTGTCATAACGTTCTTTTTTTTAAACTTTGTGGTCTGAACTTGGTTCTGCATCTTTTGAATGTCGTCCTTGAGATCGCAGGTTTAGCCTTATAATATTACCCTGTTTACACATGCATGTACGCACGACACTGCTGTTTGGTATATCTTCAGCGTTCATCTGTGTTTCTGTGTTTCAGTTTCTTTTTAAACGATATCATGGCCTATTTGATGGCATTGAAGCAAAACCCATGGATACCCAATTTGGCACACTACACATTCATATTACATAGCATTTCCTTGCACACTGCTATCAACGAGAGGCAGACATGCAACCTTGAGCTTAAGTCATACCCTTCCCTCACAGCATACCTTTTTGTTACTATTTTAATAGATGGAAAATAATAGACAGAGATCTCTTTATACATGCAAACAGAAAGAGGTCCAAGTTTTCAGCAAAGGGGGATGGAGGCGAAATCCCCAATGGCACCCTATTCCCTACATAGTGCCCTACTTTTGACCAGATCCCTATGAGCCCTGTGGGACCTGGTCAAAATTAATGCACTATAAAGGGAACTGGGTGTCATTTGGGACACACCTGGAGAGGAGAGGGAGGAGGGCTGGCTGGTGCTGTCAGTCTCATTCTTCTCTTTGTCTCTTCTCATCCATCCTTCCTCGTCTGACAGGAGTCGGATGAGCAGAACGGTGCCTACCTGTCTGTCTGCCTGACTGCCTGTAATTAATATTCTCAACTTGTGCCCTGCCACCGAGAGTGAGAGAGATAGAGGGAGATAGACTGAGAGGGTGGGGAGATGGAAAAGGGGGGGTGGGGGTGAGAGACACATGGTGGAAGGAAGGGAGGGAGAGATTGAGGGAGGGAGAGAGAGGAAAAGCGTGAGGTAGACAGATGAGCTGGAGAGAGAAAGGCCTTGACAGAAAGGAGAGCGAATGGAAGGCAAAATTGAGTTTGTTCTAGAACAGTGGTTCTCAAACTGTGGGTCGGGACCAACTTGTGGGTCGCAACAGGGATCCAAGTGGATCACGGGCTGACTTTTTTTGAGCAACAAATTGATATATTGAACAAAATATAAAGACATTTTCGGGATGGAAAAACATTTTCAGTATACAAATGAATGACAAAAACGAAACAGAACGCATGTAGAAAAAATATAATGGACCTACAGTACCAGTCAAAAGTTTGGACACACCTACTCATTCCAGTTGTTGTTTTTTATTTTTACTATTTTCTACATTGTAGAATAATAGTGAAGACATCAAAACTATGAAATAACGCATATGGAAGTAACCAAATAGCCCTTTCACAGCCTGGAGGTTTTTAACACTTTTTTAGTTACGACATGATTCCTTATGTGTTATTTCATAGTTTTCACTATTATTCAACAATGTAGAAAATAATAAAAATAAAGAAAAACCCTTGAATGAGTAGCTGTGTCCAAACTTTTGACTGGTACTGTATATATTTTGAAATAATAGCCTATAATCTGTCAGATCATACAATCATAATTACTAAGTCAATTTCTTAAAATTGGTCACAAGAGCCCATACTCAAATCTACATTCAGTTAAATGTTTTGAAGAGGGTATTATTATTCTTTGGTCTTGTGTATATTGTTTCACTGCTCAACGCTTATGGTGGGTCGTAACTCAAAAGAAACCTCAATTGGTGGGTCATGAAGCAAAATAGTTTGATAA
This sequence comes from Salmo salar, assembly GCF_965601325.2. Taxonomy (NCBI): domain Eukaryota; kingdom Metazoa; phylum Chordata; class Actinopteri; order Salmoniformes; family Salmonidae; genus Salmo; species Salmo salar. The sequence continues at coordinate 26,789,046 of NC_138315.1, read as the reverse complement.
CCTGTAACGACCGTTGCAATGAGGGGACCAAGGCGCAGCGTGTTGAGTTCTCATCGTTACTTTTTAATGAAAACGAACACTAGACAAAATAAACAAAATGACAGCCAACAGTTCCGTCAGGTTAATACAAACTAAACAGAAAGCAACTATCCATGAAAACCAAGGGAAAAAAGGCTGCCTAAGTATGGCTTCCAATCAGAGACAACGATAGACAGCTGCCTTTGATTGGAAACCATACCCGGCCAAAACATAGAAATACCAACATAGAATGCCCACCCTCTATCACACCCTGACCTACCTAAACAGAGAAAAACCAGCTCTCTTAGGTCAGAGCGTGACATAACCCCTGTTCTTTAAAATTGTTTTTTGTTTGCACATGGGTGCAAACGGCTAGGACACTTGTAGTTGATTTGAATCAGATTCATTCCCAAACTCTTTGTTTCACTGGTCTCCCCATTCTCTGAACTCTGCTCATATCTCCATGAGTGTGCTTTAGTTTGTTGATCATCATCAAAGATATGTTCCTTCCACCTCTTAGTTCTGCAAGAATCTTTTTTATTTTACTTTTTTCCTATTGCAAATACAAGTAGATACATTATCATTTATCTTCAATGACAGCTCAATATTTAAAAAAATGTTTTAAACACACAAGAATCCATACAATACAACAATAATCACATATGCAAGATAAGAAACTGCATAGTGTCTCCAGGTGACTGTAATATGGGTGGCATTAGATACATTGGGAACCGTTTTCACCTCCACAGACTGACCACGATAGGTGAGAACTGCATACACAGTTGATGATCTCAGGTGACAAGAAACACTAGCACCATAAATACCTCTCCCTCATCTCTTTGAGATTCAGCAGGCTTTGCAAGGTAAATCCAACACCATACGATCAGGACAGATTGCGGGGCTTGTGTTCCGTAGCGTAACCAATAGGCGATTGGATTGAAAATAATTCTCTCTAATGACGAGGCCGGCTCAAAGCTGTTAGTGGTAATGACAACACCGTGCTACGTCCCCTGAGACAGGGAGCCTGTGTCTCAAACAGCACCCTATCCCCTATATAGTGAGCGCATTACTTTGGACCAGGGCTCATAGGGCTCTGGTTAAAAGCAGTGCAATATGTAGGGAATAGGGTCCCATTTGGGACGCAGACAAAGCCCAGGAGATAGGTTGCAGTCATAAAGGGAAGGAGCGAGAAACAGACAGACATGGAAAAAGCGAGACAAGAAGACAAACAGACACTATTTCACATGTATGTTTTTATGAGTATGTCTCTGATCCTTGTCCTTGATATCGTTGATAATGCTTGTGGTGATAAAACTATTTCCCATGTTGGGATCAATACCACTCTACTCTACTTTGCTCCACTCTACTTTCCTCTCTACACTTACCTGGAATAGAGTGTGTACATCTCAAACTCTATTTAAGCGTTCTGTGCCAGACCAGATTTATATCAGACCAGACCTGTACTGTCCTGTGTTGCTATGGTTATAGACACCTTCAGTGTCCTGATTCCTGCAGTCCTTTGTGGTGAGGACACGTGCCCCGTTGAGGTGTCAGATTGGCACAGCTGTGGTCCGATGCCTGCTGGCAGGTTACTCCTGCCAGTCAAGTGTGTGTGTGTTTAGGGCGGTCCCATGAAGTGATTCTTTACACTGTATCCAAAGAATTCCTTTGTGTTGTCTGAGGAATTTAGACTTCTCTTTATTGCTCTCTACAGTACATCCCCCATTCTGTCACACCTGCACAGGTGCTGTTGTGATGATGTCTTGTAGGTCTGATATCTGATTGGAGGTTAACTCTACAGCATAGCTGCTGGAAGTAGGGGTGCTGAGGCTACTGCAGCACCCGCTGAAAAATCTAAGATTTGTAAAAAAAAATTATTAATCTAAAAAGTCTGTATTAGCGGACCAATATACAAAAATAAAAATAGTGCACTGGGCCTTTACTACTCAGGGCTTGTCCTGGCCATTCTGACAAAAATATTGCCCCCCCCGCAAAACTAGTCTCAGAAAGCAAAATTACGTTGAAAAGACGTCTAAATTACATATTTTCCAGACGTTGAAGTTGAATTTCCAGACGTTGAAGATCAATTTAGGTTCTGAATTAAAGGTGAAAAGATGTATTTTCCCGAATATTAAAATCTGGTTCATTTTCAGTTCTGAATGAAAGTTGAAAATACGTCATTTATAGATATCTACTGTTGAAGTCGGAAGTTAATTGAGGATACAATCCTGTTAACGGGATTGGTTGGACAACAGTGAGATAGCACGGCGCGATATTCAAAACAAAATAATCTCCAAATTAAAATTAAAGTATTATACGGCATTTTAAAGATACTCTACTCGTTAATCCAATCACATTGTCCGATTTCAAAAAGGCTTTACGGTGAAAGAAAAACATTAGACTATTTTAGCATAGCACCTCAGCAAAAAAAGCACGATAGCCATCACAAAACCAGATATACAGCTAAAATTAAGCACTAACCTTGGACAATCTTCATCAGATGACACTCCTAGGACATCATGTTAGACAATACATGCATTTTTTGTTCGATCAAGTTTATATTTATATCCAAAAACCCAATTTTTACATTGGCGCGTGACGTTCAGAAAATGTTTTCTACCCATAACTGCCGGTGAATAGGCACATTTAATTTACGGAATAACTCATAAACGTTGAAAAAATGTATAACAATTATTTAAAGAATTAGAGATAATCTACTCCTTTATGCAACCACTTTGTCAGATTTCAAAATAACGTTACGGAAAAAGCACATTGTTCAGTATTCTGAGTACAGAACTTAGCCTTCAATGCTAAGCTATACAGTTAGCCTACAAAATCTCTAACAATATGTTCGAAATATTTACTTACCTTTGCTGATCTTCGGCGGAATGCACTCAGATGGGCACCCACTTCCACAAGAAATGTTAATTTGTTCTGCAAAGTCCATCATTTATGTCCAAATACGTCCGTTTTGTTGACCCATCCAGAACACTTTACAATGCCATGTGGCGTGGACGCAAATCCATAGACGAAATGTTCAAAGTTCCATTACCGTTTGTAGAAACACGTCAAACGATGTTTACAATCAATCCTTTAGGGTATTTTTTTACGTAAAATTGCGATAATTTTACAACCGGGCAAAAGCTATTCATCCCAGAAGAAAAATATAAAAACCATGACGTCACGTACACGCATCATAAGACACCTCTCCTCAGACTGGCCAATGATTGACTGAGCCAAAATTATCTGCCCGGTAACAGATGACAGTTGAAACCAGTTCATAAAGATTGTTGACAGCCAATGGAAGAGTTAGGAGGTGTAACCTAAATCCTATGTCACAGTAGTTTTCCAAGGGATTCAAAACAAAAACTACATTTCTAAATTCTCCCACTTCCTGATTCAATTTTTCTCTGTTTTTTTGCCTGCCATATGAGTTCTGTTATACACAGACACCATTCAAACAGTTTTAGAAACTTCAGAGTGTTTTCTATTCAAATCTACTAATAATATGCATATTCTATTTTCTGGGCCAGAGTAGTAACCTGTTTAAATTGGGTACGTTTTTCATCCGGCCGTGAAAATACTGCCCCCTAGCCCCTAGAGGTTAACATACACTTAGGTTGGAGTCATTAAAACTCGTTTTTCAAACACTCCACAAATTTCTTGTTAACAAACTATAGTTTTGGCAAGTCGGTTAGGACATCTACTTTGTGCATGACACAAGTAATTTTTCCAACAATTGTTTACAGACAGATTATTTCACTTATAATTCACTGTATCACAATTCCAGTGGGTCAGAGGTGGATGTATTCCAAGGTCTACCTTCAAACTCAGTGCCTCTTTGCTTGACATCATGGGAAAATCAAAAGAAATCAGCTAAGACCTCAGGAAAAAAACATTGCAGACCTCCACAAGGTCCGATTCATCCTTGGGAACAATTTCCAAAAGCCTGAAGGTACCACGTTCATCTGTACAAACAATAGTATGCAAATATTAACACCATGGGACCACACAGCCGTCATACTGCTCAGGAAGGAGACGCGTTCTGTCTCTTAGAGATGACCGTACTTTGGTGCAAAAAGTGCAAATCAATACCAGAACAACACGAAAGGACCTTGTGAAGATGCTGGAGGAAACAGGTATAAAAGTATCTTTTATCCACAGTAAAACGAGTCCCAAAAGCCAGACTACGGTTTGCAACTGCACATGGGGACAAATATGGTACTTTTTGGAGAAATGTCCTCTGGTCTGATGAACCAAAAATAGAACTGTTTGGCCATAATGACCATTGTTATGTTTGGAGGAAAAAGGGGGAGGCTTGCAAGCCGAAGAACACCATCCCAACCGTGAAGCACAGGGGTGGCAGCATCGTGTTGTGGGGGTGCTTTGCTGCAGGAGGGACTGGTGCACTTCACAAAATAGATGGCATCATGAGGGAGGAAAATGATGTGGATATATTGAAGCAACATCTCAAGACATCAGTCAGGAAGTTAAAGCTTGGTCACAAATGGGTCTTCCAAATGGACAATGACCCCAAGCGTAGTTCCAAAGTTGTGGCAAAATAGCTTAAGGAAAACAAAGCGAAATAATAATAATAAATAATTCTCTCTACTATTGTTCTGACATTTCACATTCTTAAAATAAAGTGGTGATCCTAACTGACCTAAAATAGGGACATTTTACTAGGATTAAATGTCAGGAATTGTGAAAAACTGAGTTTAAATGTATTTGACTAAGGTGCATGTAAACTTCCGACTTCAACTGTATGTTTGGACCAAATCAAGGCCGGTCCAGACCAGACCAAATCTGAACCAAACATAGACGTCTATGATTGGATCAGATTTGGTCTGGTCTGGACCAAAATATATATGTCCGTGGAGGTTGAAATCAAGGCCGGTCTGTATCACACCAAATCTGAATCAAACATTGACATCTATGTTCAGGCCAAATCAAGGCTGGTTCATACTGGACCAAAAACCAACGTCCGTGGATGTGGAAATCAAGGCCGGTCTGTCTGGACTGCACCAAAACAAAATTGGGACAGGACAAAAAAAGACGTCCAAAAGACGTCAGCGTCGGTCCATGCTTACTGAGGTGTAGCCTACCATGTCGGCCCTTAACCACATGAATGCCCATCCATGTGGTAGGCCCACCGTTTGTTAAACAGGCTGTTGCATTGGCTTTCTTAGTCCTGATTCCTGTGACTAATCAATTTGGCCATTTATGCACTGAATATAATTTATCCAACTTTATCAGGAGTTATCCTGAAATGAATTGCAATGTGTTTACACAGCGTGAAATGCATAAGTATTTTCTTTTTCACTATGATCAGCTCATCAACAATTAGCGGATATAACTTGAAACCACTGATCATGACAAATTAGCCCACGGTTGAAACTCCTTGACAGAAGTTCTGAGTAGCCTGATTATCCATTCCATATTGTCAATTTGACTTTGACCTGTCCTGTTTTTAGGATATGTTGTTTTTTAACATGTCAGCAAAGTTTTTATGTGATTGTCTGCCATTCAGGTTAGGCTATTTGATCAGAGAAACCTGCATTACGTAAAAAGTGTCTCATTACATTGTCATACATTTGATCTCCAGCCTGCAGGCTATAGAAAAGGCAACATACTATTTCTACGATATACTACACTGTATCTGCTACATGATTTGACGGAATGTTGGTGAAGTGCCCCAGCGATGTATCTCTCCAACATCACCCTGGAGAGGCGCGCTGGGAATGGACAATTGCAATATTTTGAGGCCCTGCCTTTGACAAAGTGGGCACTGCTTATCACAGGGTGGCATCAGCACTCACCTCAAAAAACAATATGCCACTGGTTGAGAATTCTCAGAAACCCCACCCCCAAACATCTTCCCCGTGGCTTAGCTTTATAGTATCCCATTGGTCAACAACTCAGATTTGTTTTATCTAAACATAGTCAAATAGTTAGAAAATGTTCTTAGATTGATTGTCTCTTTTGTTCATGACCTGCCATGGTGAGATACACTCTTTCGCTCTCCACCAAAGGAGGGATTGATTATTCGATTTGATTCCCTGATACGAAAACATAGCCTACCTGATGGAGAATATGCAAGCAGCCAATCTTTTTCAGTTATGGGAATTATTTCACGTCAATGATTTGACTCAAAAGCTGATCAAGAAATATAAGAATGGTCTTAATATACATTATTCAGTACAGGCAATATATTGGTAGGCATATGAGCGTGTTAATTCTAGAGTTTGCTGGGTTTTTACTCAGGAAAAATGAATTGTGACACAGAAAACTAGCAACGAACATGATAACACTGTGAGATCCCATAGAACATCGGAGCTCAAGATAGGAGTTGCAATCGGAACATCAAGCATTCGAAAAGAACACGAGCTGTCTAGGTCATTTCTAAATGACGCGTAGCGAGATTTGTTAGAACAGAGCACAAATGGGCTCTAAAGCATCTTGTCTGACTCGGATAGAGATAGTAGGATGGATGCAAAGTCAGTACCACTTACGGGCATGGTTTGTGCATCCATAGCCCCTATTGCAGCTATTAGAATGGGTACAGAGGCTAATCCCAATCCGCCAACTAAACATTGTTGTGATTTCTGTAAAAGGGAAGGGCATTATGGTCTGGCGCTGTCTGAACCTAGACAGAGGAAATCCTCCTGCGCATTTCAGGCAGCCTGCCGGCCCACAGAGTAGGACCAACTATCCAGTTACGTTTTGCAACCTGTTGTGGTGAGATACCATCTTTTCCTCTCCTCCCCAGGGAGGACATGGCCTTTTAGGCTATGCCTTCTTTCTCCCTCTCCCTGTCTGATCATGTCTAGATTACTACTGCGGTGTAATGCTTGTTCATGCTTTGAATCTTAAATGTTTGCCTTGCATGTCAATCCCTTCATTTAATGAAATACACTTGCATTTAGGATTCCATTCTCAGACCTTTCTTGACCTTTCTATTCCTGTAACTCAAATATAGTCTTTCTCATATTGCTAAATCATATTTATCTGGCTAATTGCATGGTCTTATCATGGGTCGCTTGTGAGGTATATACAGTATATGGCATATGATAAATATTACCTCAGTGCATGTGCATGGCTGCGGTCTGGTACCTGCTGGTTACTCCTGCCAGTCACACGTATGTTGCCAATCCCCTACCATGCTCACATGTCACACGCATGTTGCCAAGACAACGTTTCCGCACCCCTGCTAAACACAACACACATGGAGTGTGAACAAAGCCGAGCATCCCTCTTTTTCACTCCTCCACCCACACACACACCTGCAACTTCAGGCTACACACACACACACACACACACACACACACATATACCCCCACACACACAGACACACTATCATGCACAATACTTACCTCAAAAGAGAAGTAAGAACTCCAATACCATTCAGGACTAGGGTTAAAACAATTCTGGTAACCTTCCCCCAATTTTATTTTTCTCCAGAAATCCCAGTTGGAAGATTCCTGGAGTCGTGAGGTTAATAAGCAGGAAATCCGGAATCGTCCAACCAGCATTTCTAGAAAACCTAGGAATTTTGGGAATGTTAGCAGAATTGTGCAAGCCTAAGCAGGACAGACTCAATGCCATATGTACCCAGCAGGGTGTACTATTGCAGATCAACCATGATGACGAGTGTTCACTCTACTGTGTGCTGCTGCCCAGGTCCGGAGTTCTGTCCCAAATGGTTCCCTATATAGTGCGCTACTTTCGACCAGAGCCGGGCCATGGTCAACATTTTGGACTGTGGTTAGATCTTTGACTCACTGGGCTGGGCCTTGAAACACCTCATCTCATAGATACTGAGTGGACAAAACTTTAGGAACACCTGCTCTATCCATGACATAGACTGACCAGGTGAATCCAGATGAAAGCTATGATTCCTTATTGATGTCACTTATGATTCCTTATTAATGTTAAATCCACTTCAATCAGTGTAGATGAAGGGAAGGAGACAGGTTAAAGAAGGATTTTAAGCCTTGAGACAATTGACACATGGATTGTGTATATGTGCCATTCAGAGGGTGAATGAGCAAGACAAAATATGTAATTAATATGTGTCTTTGAACGGGGATGATAGTAGGTGCCAGGCGCACCGGTTTGAGTGTGTCAAGAACTGCATCGCTGTTTGGTTTTTCACGCTAAACATTTTCCTGTATGTATCAACATTGTCCACCACGCAGAGGAGATCCAGCCAACTTGACACAACTGTGGGAAGCACTGGAGTCAAAATGGGCCAGCATCTCTGTGTAACGCTTTATACATCAATATACTCCATAAAGCATTAGTCTTTTATTTATGGTCATTAGCAAGGGGCATCTATTATTGACTTCCTGCTGTACATAGGTGATGCCAGCCACTACCTAACTAACTAACTACTGTACATGTGTAGGTGATGCCAGCAACTAACTAACTAACTAACTAACTAACTAACTAACTAACTAACTAACTAACTAACTAACTAACTAACTAACTAACTAACTAACTAACTAACTAACTAACTAACTAACTAACATGTGTAGGTGATGCCAGCCACTACCTAACTAAAACAGCAGGCAGAGATGAAGGTTGTGAGAGGAGGAAAGGAGGAGAAATGGAGAAGGAAAGACAATTTAGAGATAAATGCCACACACGCACGAAACACACACACACACACACACACACACACACACACACACACACACACACACACACACACACACACACACACACACACACACACACACACACGCATGAAACATACACACACACACACACACATGAGCGAGGTAAGCAAGCAGAGGTGTTGGTATCGACATAGGTCATTAGTTCTCTCTACACCAGATTGGTTACAGTCCAAATTAGTTTCCACACAGGTCCAGATAGCATCCAATCATATGGTTGGATTTAATGGACAAGGTCTGCTGTATAAAGCAGCCAGACAGGATAATTGCGTCCAGATAATACCAAATAACCCTTTCTAAATTAATTAATTGCTTTTCAGGCACCATTTGATGCAATTAATCATATTTGTTCACATTTGATACCAAATGTGTATGGAACAGAGGCATTGTACTTCTCATTGAAATACACACTGTTACAAGAGAGAAAGGGTGCGTCCTAAAAAGTAGCAGCACCAGGACTGTTTCACTGGGAGCAGGACTGTTTCACTGGGAGCAGGACTGTTTCACTGGGAGCAGGACTGTTTCACTGGGAGCAGGACTGTTTCACTGGGAGACTGTTTCACTGGGAGCAGGACTGTTTCACTGCGAGCAGGGCTGTTTCACTAGGAGGTTGTTGCGTTGGGGTGCTTGTAATATATTGTGTACATGCTCCCGAGTGGTGCGGCGGTCTAAGGCACTGCATCTCAGTGCTAGAGGCGTCACTATAGACCCTGGTTCGATTCCAGGCTGTATCACAATCGGCCGTTATTGGGAGTCCCATAGGGCGGTGCACAATTGGCCCAGCGTCGTCTGGGTTAGGTTTTGACAGGGGTAGGCCGTCATTGTAAAAATGAATTTGTTCTTATCTGACTTGACTAGTTAAATAAAGGTTAAATAAAGGTAAAATAAATGCATGCCCTAGTAAACTGTTTCTTTAGGGTTCAAATGGCGGTGATAAGCCTATTCTTCAGAGTGTTTCTGCATCATCAAGCCCCTTCCTGGAGTCCCCACGGTCCCAAATTAATGGCACCCTATTGCCTATATAGTGCACTACATTTGACCGGGCCTATATAGTGAATAGGGAGACATTTGAAAGGGAGACATGAAGAACAATTCTCATAAAAATGAAGCTTGTGTGAGTTATTTTGCCATGTCGTTCCACAAGTCAGTAAGTCATAGTATCATTCAATTCATTTGTAATTATGAGCGCAGCACAGCTCCCGTACCTGCTGTGACCAGGACAAATGGATGAATAGAAAAACACTTCATGCTAGAATAGATTGAGCCCTGTCATTGCTTAGTCGTGTGTGTGTGTGTGTGTGTGTGTGTGTGTGTGTGTGTGTGTGTGTGTGTGTGTGTGTGTGTGTGTGTGTGTGTGTGTGTGTGTGTGTGTGTGTGTGTGTGGTCTTAATTGGAGATAACCTGCTCCACCACCAGCCTTTGCTCATTGGAAGCCATTACAAATAGATGGGCATTCAATTACAGGCAGCCTCCAGCCATGTTTTCACTCATTACAAATCACCTGAACAAATAACGACTTGGATACTTCACCATGTCTCATTATCTCAACAATAATGGTGTGATCAGAACCCATGTTTCTTATTGTCGAAGTTAAGAGAATTAAATCAAACCACTTGCTTTTATCAAGCTCTTGAGGCCCTCTGTATGTGTTTTGTTACACTGGAGCTAAAACATTAGAGATATCGATCCAAAACTGGACACCTGTGATTTTATAGTGATGCAACAATGAAATTCTGTTGTTACGCATATGCACACACACACACACACACACACACACACACACACACACACACACACACACACACACACACACACACACACACACACACACACACACACACACACACACACACACACACACACACTATACTCCCTTCACTAATATTTCTATAGGTTCTATCAGTCTGGTGCATTCTTCCTCTAAGGCCAGAGGTCCCTGAAATAATGAACCTGAGCTCATCTGATTGGATCCCAGCTTGTTCCCACCCAGACCTTTCAGAGACGGGAGCAAACAGGTCCACAATCACCAGTCACTCCACACACTGTTTCTGTCTGCTGCTACAGTGGAAATGTTAAATATTGCCCCCTTTCTTAGCAGCATCACCCATATTTCATTGTATTTCTGATCAACCTTGCTTTGTTGCTGGAGTGTGTATATGTGTGTGTGTGGGCGTGCATGCATATTTCTGATCAGCCTTGCTTCGTTGCTTGACTTTCCTGACAGGTAGCTCAGCTGAGAGCGAGGCCAACATCTTATTCTGTTGCCAAGAGCGATGCATTAAAAAACACTCTGCTCCAATAAATATTTATCCGTGGACGGGCAAAAATTAATTTTATTGGTGGAGGCAGCCATGACGGCCTCAGATTTATCTGTTTTCCTCGGCTAGAGAGAGAGAGAGGTGTGAAGGAGAGAGAGGGAAAGAGAGTGAGGGAAAGAGAGTGAGGGAGAGGTGGTAAAGAGAGGGAGGGGGGAGGGATTGAGATAATGACAGAAGGAAAGAGAGAGGGGGGATGGGGGTGAGAGAGAAGGAAAGAGAGAGGGGGGGATGGGGGTGAGAGAGAAGGAGAGGGAAAGAGAGTGAGGGAAAGAGAGTGAGGGAGAGGTAGTAAAGAGAGAGGGGGGGAGGGATTGAGATAATGACAGAAGGAAAGAGAGAGGGGGGATGGGGGTGAGAGAGAAGGAGAGTGAGAGAAAGAGAGTGAGGGAGAGGTGGTAAAGAGAGGGAGGGGGGAGGGATTGAGATAATGACAGAAGGAAAGAGAGAGGGGGGATGGGGGTGAGATAATGACAGAAGGAAAGAGAGGGGGGGAGGGATTGAGATAATGACAGAAGGAAAGAGAGAGGGGGGGATGGGGGTGAGAGAGAAGGAGAGCGAGAGGGGGGGATGGGGGTGAGAGAGAAGGAGAGAGAGAGGGGGGGATGGGGGTGAGAGAGAAGGAAAGAGAGAGGGGGGATAGGGGTGAGAGAGAAGGAGAGAGAGAGGGGGGGGATGGGGGTGAGAGAGAAGGAGAGAGAGGGGGGATAGGGGTGAGAGAGAAGGAAAGAGAGAGGGGGGATGGGGGTGAGAGAGAAGGAAAGAGAGAGGGGGGATGGGGTGAGAGAGAAGGAGAGAGAAAGAGGATGAAGACAGAGTGAATAGGAGAGACAGAGAGAGAGAGAGAGAGAGAGAAAGAGGATGAAGTCAGAGTGAATAGGAGAGACAGAGGATGAAGACAGTTAGAGTGAATAGGAAAGAAAGAGGATGAAGACAGTGTGAATAGGAGAGACAGAGGATGAAGACAGAGTGAATAGGAGAGACAGAGGATGAAGACAGAGTGAATAGGAGAGACAGAGGATGAAGACAGAGTGAATAGGAGAGAAAGAGGATGAAGACAGTCAGAGTGAATAGGAGAGAAAGAGGATGAAGACAGTCAGAGTGAATTGGAGAGACAGAGGATGAAGACAGAGTGAATAGGAGAGACAGAGGATGAAGACAGAGTGAATAGGAGAGAAAGAGGATGAAGACAGTCAGAGTGAATAGGAGAGAAAGAGGATGAAGACAGTCAGAGTGAATAGGAGAGAAAGAGGATGAAGACAGTCAGAGTGAATAGGAGAGACAGAGAGAGAGAAGGAAAGGGAAAGAGGATGAAGACAGACAGAGTGAATAAGAGAGACAGAGAGAGAGAAGGAGAGAGAAAGAGGATGAAGACAGTCAGAGTGAATAGGAGAGACAGAGAGAGAGAAGGAAAGGGAAAGAGGATGAAGACAGTCAGAGTGAATAGGAGAGACAGCTTGTCTTTAGAAGCATGGAGAGGAGAACAAATACAGTTGTTGTTGAGGGTCTGATACAATGACAATCATAAACTATTTGTTGATAAGCAACTGTTTGATAAGGTTACAGTTAAGGTTACATTTAGAATAAGGGTTAGGGTTAGCAGATAGTTGAAATGTTACTGATAGTCGGTAGAGCATCTACAGATAGACTATCCAGATAAGGTGTTAACGGGCTTGTTAGTCTCTACCTCCAGAGTCCAGGTGTTGGTGAAGACCGATTGTTGTTTTCCTCTTTTTAGAGACTAAGGGTGCCTTCCAATTGGCCATTCCCTATACAGTGCAATACGTTTGCTCAGAGCCCTATGGGCCCTGGTCAAGTTGGGCAGTATAAGTGGAGTAGGATGCCATTTGGAACGCACTCTAGGTTTTCCTGCTGTAGTATGTGGTTTTTATGTTAATTGCTAATTACCTATTCAGTTGAATGCTTTGTTAGAACCCTTGTAAATATGATGAGACCATATAAAGGACTATGATGGAAAGATGGTTAAGGAATGAAAGTTGCTCTGGATTGAATATCTATACACTTGATTTAAAATAAGAAAGGATGTAATGGACCATCATGGTGGACGATTAGACGTTAAAGACAGATATCCTATGGTCAGAGAGTTACCTCTATCGTTCTTTCTATACACCTCTCTCTATACCATTCTCTCCTCTATACCATTCTCTCTATACCATTCTCTCTGTAACCCTCTCTCTATACCATTCTCTCCTCTATATACCATTCTCTCTGTAACCCTCTCTCTATACCATTCTCTCTGTACCCCTCTCTCTATATCCCCCTCTCCATAACCCTCTCTCTATACCCCTCTCTCTATACCATTCTCGCAATACCCCTCTTTCTATAACCCTCTCTATACCCCTCTCTCTGTACCATTCTCACTATACCCCTCTCTCTATAACCCTTTCACTATACCCTCTCTCTATACCATTCTCTGTATACCCCTCTCTCTATACCCCTCTCTCTATACCCCTCTCTCTATAACCCTCTCTATAACCCCTCTCTCTATACCCCTCTCTCTATAACCCTCTCTATAACCCTCTCTCTATAGCCCTCTCTCTATAACCCTCTCTATAGCCCTCTCTCTATAACCCTCTCTATAACCCCTCTCTCTATAGCCCTCTCTCTATACCCCTCTCTCTATAACCCTCTATATAACCCTCTCTCTATAGCCCTCTCTCTATACCCCTCTCTCTATACCCCTCTCTCTATAACCCTCTCTCTATACCCCTCTCTCTATACCCCTCTCTCTATACCCCTCTCTCTATAGCCCTCTCTCAATACCACTCTCTCTATACCATTCTCTCTCTATACCATTCTCTCTATACACCTCTCTCCATACCATTCTCTCTATACCCCTCTCTCTATACAATTCTGTCTATACCCTTCTCTCTATGCCCCTCTCTCTCTATTCCTCTCTACGTCCCTCTCTATATATCCCGCTCTATATATCCCTCTCTACATCCCTCTCTATATATCCCGCTCTATATATCCCTCTCTATATCCCTCTCTCTATCTAGTGTGGAGGTTGACGGAGAATAATAACAAAACCAGTTGATATTGCCAATCATTTTGCAGATTTTTTTTACAAAGAAAATTAATTTACTGAATAACAATGTAAACATACATTCTTCCAAACAAGCTATTGTCCAATGATTGATGATCATATTATGAGCAACAAAGTCTACTCTTTTAGTCTGCAAACGGTGTCAGTGGAGGAGGTGTTAAACCTATTGAAGTCATTACCTGATGGTAAATCTACAGGTTATGATCTTATAGACAATTCTTTGCTTCGCTGTGCTGCTCCCCAGATTGCAGTTCCACTGAGATACATATTTAATTGGCCACTGGAAAACGGGATGTTTGCAAATGTATGGAAGCATGCGAAACTGTGTCCTATTCCGAAAGACTGCAAAGAACCCATTACTCCTGCCAATAGTTGACCAATTAGTCTACTCCCTATGTAGTAGAGTGATGTTGTTCCCCTAGATTATGCAACAAGTTGCGCACAAGGACAGTTCAAGTAGGCCAGGTCAAGAGGGGATGTTAATAAGTTAATAACAATAATAATAATTCAATGTGTTTTCTTTATTTAATTACAGCAGCATAGTTAATGTTATTTTTCGGTGTACAAACATTTTTTGATGTCTATATTGTAAATACACCTAATTGTAAAAGTTTGTATATTTTGGTTTGGTCCATCGCGGGTTATCCGTACTTACGGACCCTTTTATCGTTCTCTTTTGGCCGGACCTTCAGCTAGCAAGGTATGTTGTCCTTGGCGCCGTAATTTGGCAATATAAAACTGTGGTAAAGTTACATAAAGTGCTGTTACGCAATTATATGTTTTGTTACAATGTGAACAATTATAAAGATTTATGTTAACTTTCACCAAGCTCGCTAATTAGGGTACCTATTGTAACTCGGGAGTATTTGGGACCGTGTTTGAGTGAGTTGCTGTGTGCTCACGCAGGTGCCCGAGAGCTGTGACTGCACCGAGGGCTAACATATTGTGTGTTGTCTCTTCATGTGCAGGTATGTCTTTTATTTTGTTCCGAATATGTTGTATATAATTTTAATTGTATTGTATAGTGTGCTGTTGGGCACTGAATGTATGTATGCAGTTCCCGCTCTTTTGGCCGGACCTTCAGCTAGCAAGGTGCCCGAGAGCTGTGACTGCACCGAGGGCTAACATATTGTGTGTTGTCTCTTCGTGTGCAGGTCGAATAAAAATGATTCTACCAACAGAATTCCAGTTGTGGCAGTGTCCTAAATAAAAATACACAACGCAGAACGAACCACGCTACACTCAGTAAGATATTGGAGGGTATTGTGAGAAGACAAATATGGGAGTACATGGAAAAGAATGATCTGATTACAGCCAATCAGCATGCTTATCGCAAAAACCATTCCACTACCACTGCATTGGTTGACATGACTGACCAGTGGCTTAACCTGTTGGGGCTAGGGGGCAGTATTTTCACGTCTGGATAAAAAAACGTACCCGATTTAATCTGGTTACTAATCCTACCCAGTAACTAGAATATGCATATACTTATTATATATGGATAGAAAACACCCTAAAGTTTCTAAAACGGTTTGAATGGTGTCTGTGAGTATAACAGAACTCATTTGGCAGGCAAAACCCTGAGACATTTTCTGACAGGAAGTGGATACCTGATGTGTTGAATTACCTTTAAGCCTATGCCATTGAAACACACAGGGGTTGATTAATGTTTTGGCACTTCCTATTGCTTCCACTAGATGTCACCAGCCTTTACAAAGTGTTTTGAGTCTTTTACTGTGAGATCTGACCGAACAAGAGCCATGGAACGGTGATGGCCGATTAGACTCTGGCGCGCGAGTTCATGTTGGGTACCCTCGTTCCAATACGTTATAAAAGAGAATGCATTCGTCCACCTTGAATATTATTCATGTTCTGGTTAAAAAAGGCCCTAATGATTTATGCTATACAACGTTTGACATGTTTGAACGAACGTAAATATATTTTTTCCCCTCGTTCATGAAGTGAAGTCCGGCGGGCTTAGATCATGTGCTAACAAGACGGAGATTTTTGGACATAAATGATGAGCTTTTTTGAACAAAACTACATTCGTTATGGACCTGTGATACCTGGAAGTGACATCTGATGAAGAGAATCAAAGGTAATGGATTATTTACATAGTATTTTCGATTTTAGATCTCCCCAACATAGTCTGTATCGCAACGCGTATTTTTCTGGGCGCAGTGCTCAGATTATTGCAAAGTGTGATTTCCCAGTAAGGTTATTTTTAAATCTGGCAAGTTGATTGCGTTCAAGAGATGTAAATCTATAATTCTTTAAATGACAATATAATATTTTACCAATGTTTTCTCATTTTAATTATTTAATTTGTGGTGCTGACTTGACTGCCGGTTATTGGAGGGAAACGATTTCCTCAACATCAATGCCATAGTAAAACGCTGTTTTTGGATATAAATATGAACTTGATAGAACTAAAAATGCATGCATTGTCTAACATAATGTCCTAGGAGTGTCATCTGATGGAGATTGTAAAAGGTTAGTGCATCATTTTAGCTGGTTTTATGGTTTTGGTGACGCCTGTCTTTGAATTGACAAAACATTACACACAGCTATTGTCAATGTACTCTCCTAACATAATCTAACTTTATGCTTTCGCCGTAAAACCTTTTTGAAATCGGACAACGTGGTTAGATTAAGGAGATGTTTATCTTTCAAAGGGTGTAAGATAGTTGTATGTTTGAAAAATTTGAATTTTGACATTTATTTGGTTTCAAATTTGCCGCTCTTGAAATGCACCTGCTGTTGATGGAGTGCACCACGGGGGGGACGCTAGCGTCCCACCTAGCCCATAGAGGTTAATGCTATGGATAATGGCAAGTTTGTGGGTGTACTATTTTTAGATTTCAGTGCAGCATTTGATTTAGTGGATCATGAAATAATTTTGACAAAATTAATGCATTATGGTTTTAAGGAGGTAGCACTGAATTGGGTACAGTCATATCTAACTGACAGGAAACAGTCCACCTATATCAATGGTTCATTTTCTTCCCCTCATGAGTTAAACTGTGGAATACCGCAGGGCAGCTGCCTTGGGCCACTTTATTTAATATATACCAACGACCTTCCCTATGCCTTAGCTGAAACTCAAGCTACTATATTTGTAGATGATACTACAATTTATGCAGCAAGACAATCGGTTCAACAGGTACAGCAAGCTTTACAAGGAGATTTGGAGAATATCAGGGAGTGGGTTTGCCAAAACAAACTTATTTTAAACACCAAGAAAACCAAAGTTATGTTGGTCTGTTCCACTAGGAAAAGGCCAAAACAGCATGGGATACAATTAAGTATGGGAGGAGTACTAATTGAAGAAGTGGCAGAAACCAAACTATTGGGAGTGCAACTATAGACAACTGCTTATCATGGTCGTCTCAAATAACTAATCTATGTAAAAAAAAATATTAAAACAGCATGCATAATCAGAAGGATAGCTAAATATTTACCAGGAAAAATTATTCAGCAAATAACACAAGCATTAATTGAGAGTCAGGTGAACTACTGTTCTGTGGTCTGGGGAAATGCATCATCAAGTGAAGCTAGGAGGCTGCAGATTGCACAGAACAAAGCAGCAAGGATTGTTTTAAGGTGGAGATATGGTTATTCTGTTGCAGTCATGCGCAATGTTCTTGGTTGGTTATCAATCGACAAGATAATTGAAAAAAACATGCTTATTTTATTTCTAAATATACATCATTTAAAACGGCCAAGTTCTATTCACAATGATATTCTTGGTAAGAGACAGACATTCCATAAATAGTAGGAATAGATTGTCCACCATCTATGCGTTATCCAGACAGAAAAGAGAAATAGGCAAAAGAACATTTCAATTTAGAGCAATAAAGAAATTGAATAAATTAACTGAGCAAACCAGAAACCTTTCAATAAATACATTTAAACATTATTTTAAAACAATTTAAATATAATACATAGACATGGTGTGGGACTATAGTAGATGAAGAATCAATATTTTTTAGATTGAGTATTTATTGGGTCATTATGATAGTATATTATGTATGTTTGTAATAGTGTGTTATATGTGAAAATGTGTTCGTATTATAAATTGTATTTTAATGTTTAAGGACACTTGGAAGATTACTCCAAATGAGGACGAAAAGAGATCCAAATCAAATCTATAACCCTCTCTATATATCCCTCTCTCTATAACCCTCTCTATATATCCCTCTCTATACATTCTGCTCTATATATCCCTCTCTACATCCTGCTCTATATATCCCTCTCTATATATCCCCCTCTCTATACCATTCTCTCTATACACCTCTCTCTATAACATTCTCTACATACCCCTCTCTCAATACCCCTCTCTCAATACCTCTCTCTATACCCCTCTCTCTATACCCCTCTCTCTATACCCCTCTCTCTATACCACTCTCTCTACCATTCTCTCTATATCCTTCTCTCAATATCCTTCTCTCCATATCCCTCTCTCTATATCTCCCTCTCTCTACGCTCTCTCTCTCTATTACTCTGTGTATATCCCTCTCTCTATATATCCCTCTCTCTACATCCTGCTCTACATCCCTCTCTATATGTCCCGCTCTATATATCACACTCTATAAATCCTGCTCTCTACATCTCTCTCTCTACATCTTTCTCTCTACATCCCTCTCTCTACATGCCTCTCTCTACATCCCTCTCTCTACATCCCTCTCTCCATATCCCTCTCTCTATATCCCTCTCTCTACATCTTTCTCAACATCCCTCTCTCTACATCTCTCTCTACATCCATCTCTCTTCATCACTCTCTCTATATCCCTCTCTCTACATCCCTCTCTCTACATCTCTCTCTACATCCCTTCTCTACCACCCTCTCTCTACATCTTTCTCTATATCCCTCTCTACATCCCTCTCTCTACATCCCTCTCTCTATATCCCTCTCTACATCTTTCTCTATATCCCTCTCTACATCCCTCTCTCTACATCCCTC
Organism: Salmo salar; assembly: GCF_965601325.2. Taxonomy (NCBI): domain Eukaryota; kingdom Metazoa; phylum Chordata; class Actinopteri; order Salmoniformes; family Salmonidae; genus Salmo; species Salmo salar. The sequence goes on along the minus strand of NC_138315.1, from coordinate 26,770,005 downwards.
TCTCTACATCTTTCTCTATACCCTTCTCTCTATATCCCTCTCTCTATATCCCTCTCTCTATATCACTCTCTCTACATCCCCCTCTCTATATCCCTCTCCACATCTTTCTCTATATCCCTCTCTACATCCCTCTCTCTACATCCCTCTCTCCACATCCCTCTCTCTACATCCCTCTCTCTACATCTTTCTCTATACCCTTCTCTCTATATCCCTCTCGCTATATCCCTCTCTCTATATCCCTCTCTACATCCCTCTCTCTACATCCCTCTCTCTATATCCCTCTCTCTATATCCCTCTCTCTATATCCCTCTCTCCATATCCCTCTCTCTATATCCCTCTCTCTACACCCCTCTCTCTATATCCCTCTCTCTATATCCCTCTCTCTACATCCCTCTCTCTACATCCCTCTCTCTATATCCCTCTCTCTACATCTTTCTCAACATCCCTCTCTCTAAATCTCTCTCTACATCCCTCTCTCTTCATCACTCACTCTATATCCCTCTCTCTACATCCCTCTCTCTACATGCCTCTCTCTACATCCCTCTCTCTACATCCCTCTCTCTATATCCCTCTCTCTATATCCCTCTCTCTACATCTTTCTCAACATCCCTCTCTCTACAACTCTCTCGACATCCCTCTCTCTTCATCACTCTCTCTATATCCCTCTCTCTACATCCCTCTCTCTATATCCCTCTCTCTACATCTTTCTCAACATCCCTCTCTCTACATCTCTCTCTACATCCCGCTCTCTACATCCCTCTCTCTATATCCCTCTCTCTATATCCCTCTCTCTACATCCCTCTCTCTATATCCCTCTATCTACATCTTTCTCAACATCCCTCTCTCTACATCTCTCTCTCTACATCCCTCTCTCTACATCCCTCTCTCTATATCCCTCTCTCTATATCCCTCTCTCTACATCTTTCTCAACATCCCTCTCTCTACATCTCTCTCTACATCCCTCTCTTTTCATCACTCTCTCTATATCCCTCTCTCTACATCCCTCTCTCTACATCTCTCTCTACATCCCTTCTCTACCACCCTCTCTCTACATCTTTCTCTATATCCCTCTCTACATCCCTCTCTCTACATCCCTCTCTCTATATCCCTCTCTACATCTTTCTCTATATCCCTCTCTACATCCCTCTCTCTACATCCATCTCTCTACATCTTTCTCTATACCCTTCTCTCTATATCCCTCTCTCTATATCCCTCTCTCTATATCCCTCTCTCTACATCCCTCTCTCTATATCCCTCTCTCTATATCCCTCTCTCTACATCCCTCTCTCTACATCCCTCTCTCTATATCCCTCTCTCTATATCCCTCTCTCTACATCTTTCTCAACATCCCTCTCTCTACATCTCTCTCTACATCCCATTCTCTTCATCACTCTCTCTATATCCCTCTCTCTACATGCCTCTCTATACATGCCTCTCTCTACATCCCTCTCTCTACATCCGTCTCTCTATATCCCTCTCTCTATATCCCTCTCTCTATATCCCTCTCTCTACATCTCTCTCTACATCCCTCTCTCTACATCCTCTCTCTACATCCCTCTCTCTTCATCCCTCTCTCTACATCCCTCTCTCTATATCCCTCTCTACATCTTTCTCTATATCCCTCTCTACATCCCTCTCTCTACATCCCTCTCTCTACATCTTTCTCTATACCCTTCTCTCTATATCCCTCTCTCTATATCCCTCTCTCTATATCACTCTCTCTACATCCCCCTCTCTATATCCCTCTCCACATCTTTCTCTATATCCCTCTCTACATCCCTCTCTCTACATCCCTCTCTCCACATCCCTCTCTCTACATCCCTCTCTCTACATCTTTCTCTATACCCTTCTCTCTATATCCCTCTCGCTATATCCCTCTCTCTATATCCCTCTCTACATCCCTCTCTCTACATCCCTCTCTCTATATCCCTCTCTCTATATCCCTCTCTCCATATCCCTCTCTCTATATCCCTCTCTCTACATCCCTCTCTCTATATCCCTCTCTCTATATCCCTCTCTCTACATCCCTCTCTCTACATCCCTCTCTCTATATCCCTCTCTCTACATCTTTCTCAACATCCCTCTCTCTAAATCTCTCTCTACATCCCTCTCTCTTCATCACTCACTCTATATCCCTCTCTCTACATCCCTCTCTCTACATGCCTCTCTCTACATCCCTCTCTCTACATCCCTCTCTCTATATCCCTCTCTCTATATCCCTCTCTCTACATCTTTCTCAACATCCCTCTCTCTACAACTCTCTCGACATCCCTCTCTCTTCATCCCTCTCTCTATATCCCTCTCTCTACATCCCTCTCTCTATATCCCTCTCTCTACATCTTTCTCAACATCCCTCTCTCTACATCTCTCTCTACATCCCGCTCTCTACATCCCTCTCTCTATATCCCTCTCTCTATATCCCTCTCTCTACATCCCTCTCTCTATATCCCTCTATCTACATCTTTCTCAACATCCCTCTCTCTACATCTCTCTCTCTACATCCCTCTCTCTACATCCCTCTCTCTATATCCCTCTCTCTATATCCCTCTCTCTACATCTTTCTCAACATCCCTCTCTCTACATCTCTCTCTACATCCCTCTCTTTCATCACTCTCTCTATATCCCTCTCTCTACATCCCTCTCTCTACATCTCTCTCTACATCCCTTCTCTACCACCCTCTCTCTACATCTTTCTCTATATCCCTCTCTACATCCCTCTCTCTACATCCCTCTCTCTATATCCCTCTCTACATCTTTCTCTATATCCCTCTCTACATCCCTCTCTCTACATCCATCTCTCTACATCTTTCTCTATACCCTTCTCTCTATATCCCTCTCTCTATATCCCTCTCTCTATATCCCTCTCTCTACATCCCTCTCTCTATATCCCTCTCTCTATATCCCTCTCTCTACATCCCTCTCTCTACATCCCTCTCTCTATATCCCTCTCTCTATATCCCTCTCTCTACATCTTTCTCAACATCCCTCTCTCTACATCTCTCTCTACATCCCATTCTCTTCATCACTCTCTCTATATCCCTCTCTCTACATGCCTCTCTATACATGCCTCTCTCTACATCCCTCTCTCTACATCCGTCTCTCTATATCCCTCTCTCTATATCCCTCTCTCTATATCCCTCTCTCTACATCTTTCTCAACATCCCTCTCTCTACATCTCTCTCTACATCCCTCTCTCTTCATCACTCTCTCTATATCCCTCTCTCTACATCCCTCTCTCTACATCTCTCTCTACATCCCTTCTCTACCACCCTCTCTCGACATCTTTCTCTATATCCCTCTCTACATCCCTCTCTCTACATCCCTCTCTCTATATCCCTCTCTACATCTTCTCTATATCCCTCTCTACATCCCTCTCTCTACATCCCTCTCTCTACATCTTTCTCTATACCCTTCTCTCTATATCCCTCTCTCTATATCCCTCTCTCTATATCCCTCTCTCTACATCCCTCTCTCTATATCCCTCTCCACATCTTTCTCTATATCCCTCTCTACATCCCTCTCTCTACATCCCTCTCTCCACATCCCTCTCTCTACATCCCTCTCTCTACATATTTCTCTATACCCTTCTCTCTATATCCCTCTCTCTATATCCCTCTCTACATCCCTCTCTCTACATCCCTCTCTCTATATCCCTCTCTCTATATCCCTCTCTCCATATCCCTCTCTCTATATCCCTCTCTCTATATCCCTCTCTCTACATCCCTCTCTCTATATCCCTCTCTCTATATCCCTCTCTCTACATCCCTCTCTCTATATCCCTCTCTCTATATCCCTCTCTCTACATCCCTCTCTCTACATCCCTCTCTCTATATCCCTCTCTCTATATCCCTCTCTCTACATCTTTCTCAACATCCCTCTCTCTACATCTCTATCTACATCCCTCTCTCTTCATCACTCTCTCTATATCCCTCTCTATACATCCCTCTCTATACATGCCTCTCTCTACATCCCTCTCTCTACATTCCTCTCTCTATATCCCTCTCTCTATATCCCTCTCTCTACATCTTTCTCAACATCCCTCTCTCTACATCTCTCTCTACATCCCTCTCTCTATATCCCTCTCTCTACATCCCTCTCTCTACATCCCTCTCTCTATATCCCTCTCTCTACATCTTTCTCAACATCCCTCTCTCTACATCCCTCTCTCTACATCCCTCTCTCTACATCCCTCTCTCTATATCCCTCTCTCTATATCCCTCTCTCTACATCCCTCTCTCTATATCCCTCTCTCTACATCTTTCTCAACATCCCTCTCTCTACATCTCTCTCTCTACATCCCTCTCTCTACACCCCTTTCTCTATATCCCTCTCTCTATATCCCTCTCTCTACATCTTTCTCAACATCCCTCTCTCTACATCTCTCTCTACATCCCTCTCTCTTCATCACTCTCTCTATATCCCTCTCTCTACATCCCTCTCTCTACATCCCTTCTCTACTACCCTCTCTCTACATCTTTCTCTATATCCCTCTCTACATCCCTCTCTCTACATCCCTCTCTCTATATTCCTCTCTACATCTTTCTCTATATCCCTCTCTACATCCCTCTCTCTACATCCCTCTCTCTACATCTTTCTCTATACCCTTCTCTCTATATCCCTCTCTCTATATCCCTCTCTCTATATCCCTCTCTCTACATCCCTCTCTCTATATCCCTCTCCACATCTTTCTCTATATCCCTCTCTACATCCCTCTCTCTACATCCCTCTCTACACATCCCTCTCTCTACATCCCTCTCTCTACATCTTTCTCTATACCCTTCTCTCTATATCCCTCTCTCTATATCCCTCTCTCTATATCCCTCTCTCTACATCCCTCTCTCTATATCCCTCTCTCTATATCCCTCTCTCCATATCCCTCTCTCTATATCCCTCTCTCTATATCCCTCTCTATACATCCCTCTCTCTATATCCCTCTCTCTACATCCCTCTCTCTACATCCCTCTCTCTACATCCCTCTCTCTATATCCCTCTCTCTATATCCCTCTCTCTATATCCCTCTCTCTACATCTTTCTCAACATCCCTCTCTCTACATCTCTCTCTTCATCACTCTCTCTATATCCCTCTCTCTACATCCCTCTCTCTACATGCCTCTCTCTACATCCCTCTCTCTACATCCCTCTCTCGATATCCCTCTCTCTATATCCCTCTCTCTATATCCCTCTCTCTACATCTTTCTCAACATCCCTCTCTCTACATCTCTCTCTACATCCCTCTCTCTTCATCACTCTCTCTACATCCCTCTCTCTACATCTCTCTCTACATCCCTTCTCTACCACCCTCTCTCTACATCTTTCTCTATATCCCTCTCTACATCCCTCTCTCTACATCCCTCTCTCTATATCCCTCTCTCTACATCCCTCTCTCTATATCCCTCTCTACATCCCTCTCTCTACATCCCTCTCTCTACATCTTTCTCTATACCCTTCTCTCTATATCCCTCTCTCTATATTCCTCTCTCTACATCCCTCTCTCTATATCCCTCTCTCTAAATCCCTCTCTCTACATCCCTCTCTCTACATCCCTCTCTCTATATCCCTCTCTCTACATCCCTCTCTCTACATCCCTCTCTACATCCCTCTCTCTACATCCCTCTCTCTACATCCCTCTCTATACATCCCTCTCTCTACATCCCTCTCTCTACATCCCTCTCTCTACATCTTTCTCTATATCCCTCTCTCTACATCCCTCTCTCTATAGCCTTCTCTCTACATCCCTTTCTCTATATCCCTCTCTCTACATCCCTTTCTCTACATCCCTTTCTCTACATCCCTCTCTCGATATCCTTCTCTCTACATCCCTTTCTCTATATCCCTCTCTCTATATCCCTCTCTCTACATCCCTCTCTCTACATCCCTCTCTATATATCCCTCTCTCTACATCCCTCTCTATACATCCCTCTCTCTACATCCCTTCTCTACTACCCTCTCTCTACATCTTTCTCTATATCCCTCTCTACATCCCTCTCTCTACATCCCTCTCTCTATATTCCTCTCTACATCTTTCTCTATATCCCTCTCTACATCCCTCTCTCTACATCCCTCTCTCTACATCTTTCTCTATACCCTTCTCTCTATATCCCTCTCTCTATATCCCTCTCTCTACATCCCTCTCTCTATATCCCTCTCCACATCTTTCTCTATATCCCTCTCTACATCCCTCTCTCTACATCCCTCTCTACACATCCCTCTCTCTACATCCCTCTCTCTACATCTTTCTCTATACCCTTCTCTCTATATCCCTCTCTCTATATCCCTCTCTCTATATCCCTCTCTCTACATCCCTCTCTCTATATCCCTCTCTCTATATCCCTCTCTCTATATCCCTCTCTCCATATCCCTCTCTCTATATCCCTCTCTCTATATCCCTCTCTATACATCCCTCTCTCTATATCCCTCTCTCTACATCCCTCTCTCTATATCCCTCTCTCTACATCCCTCTCTCTACATCCCTCTCTCTACATCCCTCTCTCTATATCCCTCTCTCTATAACCCTCTCTCTATATCCCTCTCTCTACATCTTTCTCAACATCCCTCTCTCTACATCTCTCTCTACATCCCTCTCTCTTCATCACTCTCTCTATATCCCTCTCTCTACATCCCTCTCTCTACATGCCTCTCTCTACATCCCTCTCTCTACATCCCTCTCTCGATATCCCTCTCTCTATATCCCTCTCTCTATATCCCTCTCTCTACATCTTTCTCAACATCCCTCTCTCTACATCTCTCTCTACATCCCTCTCTCTTCATCACTCTCTCTACATCCCTCTCTCTACATCTCTCTCTACATCCCTTCTCTACCACCCTCTCTCTACATCTTTCTCTATATCCCTCTCTACATCCCTCTCTCTACATCCCTCTCTCTATATCCCTCTCTCTACATCCCTCTCTCTATATCCCTCTCTACATCCCTCTCTCTACATCCCTCTCTCTACATCTTTCTCTATACCCTTCTCTCTATATCCCTCTCTCTATATCCCTCTCTCTACATCTCTCTCTCTATATCCCTCTCTCTACATCCCTCTCTCTACATCCCTCTCTCTACATCCCTCTCTCTATATCCCTCTCTCTACATCCCTCTCTCTACATCCCTCTCTACATCCCTCTCTCTACATCCCTCTCTCTACATCCCTCTCTATACATCCCTCTCTCTACATCCCTTTCTCTATATCCCTCTCTCTACATCCCTTTCTCTACATCCCTTTCTCTACATCCCTTTCTCTACATCCCTTTCTCTATATCCCTCTCTCTATATCGCTCTCTCTACATCCCTCTCTCTACATCCCTCTCTATATATCCCTCTCTCTACATCCCTCTCTATACATCCCTCTCTCTACATCCCTCTCTCTACATCTTTCTCTATATCCCTCTCTACATCCATCTCTCTACATCCCTCTCTATATGCTTCTCTCTACATCTCTCTCTACATCCATCTCTCTACATCCCTCTCTATATGCTTCTCTCTACATCTCTCTCTATATCCCTCTCTCTACACCCCTCTCTATATGCCTCTCTTTACATCTCTCTCTATATCCCTCTCTCTACATCCTCTCTCTACATCTTTCTCTATATCCCTCTCTACATCCATCTCTCTACATCCCTCTCTATATGCTTCTCTCTACATCTCTCTCTACATCCCTCTCTCTATAGCCCTCTCTCTACATCCCTCTCTGTACATCCCTCTCTCTACATCTTTCTCTATATCCCTCTCTACATCCATCTCTCTACATCCCTCTCTATATGCTTCTCTCTACATCTCTCTCTACATCCCTCTCTCTACATCCCTCTCTATATACTTCTCTCTACATCTCTCTCTATATCCCTCTCTCTACATCCCTCTCTATATGCCTCTCTCTACATCTCTCTCTATATCCCTCTCTCTACATCCCTCTCTCTACATCCCTCTCTATATGCCTCTCTTTACATCTCTCTCTACATCCCTCTCTCTACATCCCTCTCTCTACATCTTTCTCTATATCCCTCTCTACATCCCTCTCTCTACATCCCTCTCTATATGTTTCTCTTTAAATCTCTCTCTATATCACTCTCTCTACATCCCTCTCTCTACATCCCTCTCTCTACATCCCTCTCTCTATATCCCTCTCTCTACATCCCTCTCTCTATATCCCTCTCTCTACATCCCTCTCTCTACATCCCTCTCTCAATATCCCTCTCTCTACATCCCTCTCTATATATCCCTCTCTCTACATCCCTCTCTCTTTACCCTTCTCTCTATTTCCCTCTCTCTATACCCTTCTCTCTATGTCCCTATCTATATATCCCTCTCTCTACATCCCTCTCTATATCCATCTCTCTTTACCTCTCTCTCTATATCCATCTCTCTTTACCTCTCTCTCTATGTGCCTCTCTCTATATCCCTCTCTCTACATCCCTCTCTCTACATCCCTCTCTCTACATCCCTCTCTATACATCCCTCTCTCTACATCCCTCTCTCTACATCTTTCTCTATATCCCTCTCTCTACATCCCTCTCTCTATATCCTTCTCTCTACATCCCTTTCTCTACATCCCTTTCTCTACATCCCTCTCTCTATATCCTTCTCTCTACATCCCTTTCTCTATATCCCTCTCTCTATATCCCTCTCTCTACATCCCTCTCTCTATATCCCTCTCTCTACATCCCTCTCTATACATCCCTCTCTCTACATCCCTCTCTCTACATCTTTCTCTATATCCCTCTCTACATCCATCTCTCTACATCCCTCTCTATATGCTTCTCTCTACATCTCTCTCTACATCCATCTCTCTACATCCCTCTCTATATGCTTCTCTCTACATCTCTCTCTACATCCCTCTCTCTACATCCCTCTCTATATGCTTCTCTCTACATCTCTCTCCATATCCCTCTCTCTACATCCCTCTCTATATGCCTCTCTTTACATCTCTCTCTATATCCCTCTCTCTACATCCCTCTCTCTACATCTTTCTCTATATCCATCTCTACATCCATCTCTCTACATCCCTCTCTATATGCTTCTTTCTACATCTCTCTCTACATCCCTCTCTCTACATCCCTCTCTATATGCTTCTCTCTACATCTCTCTCTATATCCCTCTCTCTACATCCCTCTCTATATGCCTCTCTCTACATCTCTCTCTCTACATCCCTCTCTATATGCTTCTCTCTACATCTCTCTCTATATTCCTCTCTCTACATCCCTCTCTATATGCCTCTCTTTACATCTCTCTCTATATCCCTCTCTCTACATCCCTCTCTCTACATCTTTCTCTATATCCCTCTCTACATCCATCTCTCTACATCCCTCTCTATATGCTTCTCTCTACATCTCTCTCTACATCCCTCTCGCTATAGCCCTCTCTCTACATCCCTCTCTCTACATCCCTCTCTCTACATCTTTCTCTATATCCCTCTCTACATCCATCTCTCTACATCCCTCTCTATATGCTTCTCTCTACATCTCTCTCTACATCCCTCTCTATATAGCCCTCTCTCTACATCCCTCTCTATATACCCCTCTCTCTATATCTCTCTCTCTATACCTTTCTCTCTCCATCCCTCTCTCTTTATCCCTCTCTCCATACCATTATCTCTAGTGGGAAAAAAGCGTGAGAAAAAAGCGCGCAAACACCCAGGAGTCACCTCAGACATTTCTACCATCATGGCAGAGCAGCATATCTGTCCCTGACTATCACATTGAACAGGGAGAGAGGATTATTAGCACCATCTTCAATTATCCCAGCTTCATCTCTCTCTGAAGGAGAGGGTCCCTATTGGTACACAGAGAGGCTGAAAGAGTGCATCCCAAATGGCAACCTATTCCCTATATAGTGCAGTACTTTTGACCAGAGTAGTGCAAAAGAGGTACACTATACAGGGAATAAGGTGCCAATTGGGACACAGAATTACCAGAGCTCCATCCCTCTGAAGAGGTCCCTGTTGGAACATGGAGAGGCTGAAATAGACTGAGGATTGGAAAGGGAAGGAAAAACAACCTCATCTCTATTTGAAATGAACCTTATTAATTTTTCACGATGTTATACATGCACAGGGCTTTGAAGAGATGAAGAGGCCTTTCCAGTGATTTTCTAACTGGGAGGAAAAGGGAATAGGGCTACGTCCCTAATGGAACCATATGTCTTATATAGTGCCCAACTTAGTCCACTACTCTGGTCAAAAGTAGTGCACTATGTAGGGAATAGGGTGCCATTTGGGAAACAGACTATGATTGGGTTGTACAGTAAAACTCTCCTCTTTTTCCTTCATCTCTCTAACTGGGGTCCTCTTTTATCCAGAAAGTGCCCAGCAAACTTTGGGCGCGTGCTCAGGAGACCCACTAAAGCAGGAGTTCCAGTGGATGTTGGATTACAAGGCAGGATATGGACACAGAGGGGACGAGGACGTTGGTCTGAGAATAGAGTGGATATGTCTCAATGATCTCTTCTTCCTCCCAAAGTGGGCATCAGTTCACTTCCATTCACTGATATGAAAAGGAAATGACTGGTATACATTGCCTTCGGAAAGTATTCAGACTCCTTGACTTTCTCCAAATGTTGTTACATTACAGCCTTATTCTTAAATTGAGCATTAATTTTTTTCATCAGCAATCTACACACAATTCCCCATAATGACAAAGCGAAAACAGAAATACCTTATTTAAATAAGTATTCAGACCCTTTGCTATGAGACTCGAAATTGAGCTCAGGTGTATATTGTTTCCATTGATCATCCTTGAGATGTTTCTACAACTTGATTGGAGTCCACCTGTGGTAAATTCAATTGATTGGACATGATCTGGAAAGGCACACACCTGTCTATATAAGGTCCCACAGTTGACAGTGCATGTCAGAGCAAAATCCAAGCCTTGAGGTTGAAGGAATTGTCCGTAGAGCTCCGAGACAGGATTGTGTCGAGGCACAGATCTGGGGAAGGGTACCAGAACATGTATGCAGCACTGAAGGTCCCCAAGAACACAGTGGCCTCCATCATTCTTAAATGGAAGAAGGTTGGAACCACCAAGACTCTTCCTAGAACTGGCCGCCCGGCCAAACTGAGCAATTGAGGGAGAAGGGCCTTGTTCAGAGAGGGGACCAAGAACCCAATGGTCACTCTGACAGAACTCTAAAGTTCCTCTGTGGAGATGGGAGAACCTGCCAGTAGGACAACTACCTCTGCAGCACTCCACCAATCAGGCCTTTATAGTAAAGTGGCCAGACGGCAGCCAGTCCTCAGTAAAAGGCACATGACAGCCCGCTTGGAATTTGCTAAAAGGCACCTAAAGGACTCAGACCATGAGAAACAAGATTATCTGGTCTGATGAAACCAAGATTGAACGCTTTCGCCTGAATGCCAAGCATCACGTCTGGAGGAAACCTGGCACCATCCCTACGGTGAAGCATGGTGGTGGCAGCATCATGCTGTGGGGATGTTTTTCAGCGGCAGGGACTGGGAGACTAGTTAGGATCGAGGCAAAGATGAACAGAGAAAAGTACAGAGAGATCCTTGATGAAAACCTGCTCCAGAGCGCTCAGGACCTCAGACTTGGGGTGAAGGTTCACCTTCCAACCAGACAACGACCGGAAGCACACAGCCAAGACAATGCAGGAGTGGCTTCGGGACAAGTCTCTGAATGTCCTTGAGTGCCCAGACTTGAACCTGATTCAACATCTCTGGAGAGACCTAAGAATTGTCTCTGAATGTCCTTCAGTGGCCCAGCCAGAGCCCGGACTAGAACCCGATCGAACATCTCTGGAGAGACCTAAAAATTGTCTCTGAATGTCCTTGAGTGGGAACGCTCCCCATCCAACCTTACAGAGCTTGAGAGGATCTGCAGAGAATAATGAGAGAAAGTCCACAAATACAGGTGTGCCAAGCTTGTAGCGTCATACACAAGAAGAATCGAGGCTGTAATCCAAAGGTGCTTCAACAAAGTACTGAATAAATGGTCTGAATACTTATGTAAATGTGATATTTCAGTTTTTTGCAAAAAAAATCTAAAAATGTGTTTTTGCTTTGTTATTATTGTGTGTAGATTGATTATGGGGGGGAAACGATTTAATCAATTCTAGAATAAGGCTGTAACGTAACAAAATGTGGAAAAATTCAAGGGGCCTGAATACTTTCCGAATGCACTGTAAGAAATAGGGTGGAAGCTCTGACAGTCCATGCCTCCACCAATCCAATGTTTTAGATGTTTGGGAAATAGTGCACAAGTGCAATTTCAGGAGAAAGGAGATAATATTGTGACACACCCCAGAAGTTCATTGCAGGAAAGATAACTGAAGCACAAACTATTGTAACGCTGCATGTGTATTATGTCGATGATTCCTTCAGAGACCTTTTTCAAGTACTCTCTGAGTTAACTTTGGGGCTGTAATTCCCTGCTCTCCAAATGAGATGGTGTGTGTGTCTGTGTGTCTGTTTGAACAGACTTTCAGACTGCACAGCCCATTAGCTAAATTCCCACAATACCTGTCACCATGACAGTAAGGTTCCATTCTAAATGGCACTCTACTCACTTTATATAAAGTAGTGAACTACATCAGACCTGGGTTCAAATACATGTTTATTTTAGTATTTGTTATTTATATACTTTTTTCTGTGTATTTGACTATTTTCAAATACACAGCCCGAAACAAGTACTTTTATTTGAGTATTTGAATGGTTACTGGAAGAACCAAATAGTTGACCAAATTGTATTTTAAAGTATTTTCAAATACTTATTTCAAATACTATTCTCAAATTTCTGGGTTAAATGCATGGGAGTGTATTTGAGTCTACTAAGATATATGGAATTGTTTTAATAAATGTGTGTCCCCCAGTCAGTCACATGTCCCTGATACATAATCATATCATGTAGTAAATGGATGCAATGGTTGTGTCCCAAATGGCACCCTATTCACTATTTAGTGCAATACTTATGACCAAAGCCCATAGGGAATAGGGTGCCATTTCGGACACACATGATGCGATACTCCCTAGCAGCCTAAATAACACATCTCTGGCATCTCCCCTCCATCACCTCCCTGACGCTGGGCTGGTGCCTCCCAGATTTGTGAGCTCATTTGCGAACACATTAAAGAACTCCCTGCACTTTAACTTCAAAGAGTCTCTCAGCATTTGGAATATTTTTCATTGTGAGATATGTAAAACTCATTACAGAGGTTGACACTGGGGGATAGATCTAGGAGATACATGTATTTTGGGGGGTAGAGCTGTGGGGTGAGTGAGCGGGAGGGTGGAGATCCAGTACGCCCTTGGATTGGATAACATCACCACCACCATCATTTCAGGTGGAAAGGTTATGAATGAAGGGGGGAGACATGAGTTGGAAAACTAGTTTTGCCATAGTGATACAAGCTATATGCAATTACGCCTCCTTATCCGAGTAAATTGAAATAATGAAGTAACAATTCACTTATAGAGTGGAGACACCAGCCTGCTGACTCCTGAAGTGTGAATGCTATGTTGTTAAAGGATACAAAAAAAATTTTGAGCTAAATCTAAAATGTCACCCTGTTCACTTAGGGCACTACTTTTGACCAAGACCCATAAGGAATAGGGTGCTATTTGGAATGCAGTCCTTAGAGTCAGATGCCCTTTGAAGAGTTTTCTAATTAGTGAACACATTCCTACTTCTGCCTATTGACATTCTGTTTTTGCCAAGGACGCTTACCAAATGGCACTCTATTCCCCATATAGTGCACTACTTTTGACCAGGGCACATGAGTCCCAATTGGGACATATCTCAACACTTACAAGTTTCCCTGCATACGCTTTCACGCCTTTTCAAAGCCAGACAATCCTTTTCCTAGCTTAGTTTGCTGCTTTGAATAGAAGGGGAAGCTTTCAGATAACATATATTTGTAGCTCTCGTTCACATTGTCAGCACACACTGTCTACACTGTCTACCGGTTAGCAACGTGAATTCACAGGCTTTAAAAAGCTCTTTTGTAGCTTGGACAACAGCTGATTAGCAGAGACAATTAGCTAGTGAAGCCCAGCCAAATCAAGAGCAATGAACAACATTATCTGTGTCCCCAATGGCAGCCTATTATCAGGTATGTATGTAAGACCCAGATGTAAACCTTGTCGGATAACCAATAGTTTAATAATCCCAAAGGAGCAGGAAAAGAGACAGGTCAAGGCAGGCAGGGGTCAATAGTCCAGAGAAGTGGGAGAGAGGTACAGGACGGCAGGCACGCTCAGGGTCAGGTCAAGCAGAGGTCGGTAAATCCAGAGGTAGGGCAAAGGTACATGACGGCAGGGAAATAAGTATTTGACCCCTCTGCAAAACATGACTTAGTACTTGGTGGCAAAACCCTTGTTGGCAATCACAGAGGTCAGACGTTTCTTGTAGTTGGCCACCAGGTTTGCACACATCTCAGGAGGGATTTTGTCCCACTCCTCTTTGCAGATCTTCTCCAAGTCATTAAGGTTTCGAGGCTAACGTTAGGCAACTTGAACCTTCAGCTCCCTTCACCGATTTTCTATGGGATTAAGGTCTGGAGACTGGCTAGGCCACTCTAGGACCTTAATGTGCTTCTTCTTGAGCCACTCCTTTATTGCCTTGGCCGTGTGTTTTGGGTCATTGTCATGCTGGAATACCCATCCACGACCCATTTTCAATGCCCTGGCTGAGGGAAAGAGGTTCTCATCCAAGATTTGACGGTACCCGTCCATCGAGAGCATCCTTGGAGAGGTCTTTGGTCTTGGCCATGGTGGAGAGTTTGGAATATGATTGATTGATTGCTTCTGTGGAGAGGTGTCTTTTATACAGGTAACAAGCTGATATTAGGAGCACTCCCTTTAAGAGTGTGCTCCTAATCTCAGCTCGTTACCTGTATAAAAGACTCTTGGGAGACAGAAATCTTTCTGATTGAGAGGGGGTCAAATACTTATTTCCCTCATTAAAATGCAAATCAATTTATAACATTTTTGATGTGTTTTTCTGTATTTTTTTGTTGTTATTCTGTCTCTCACTGTTCAAATAAACCTACCATTAAAATTATAGACTGATCATTTCTTTGTCAGTGGGCAAACGTACAAAATCAGCAGGGGATCAAATACTTTTTTCCCTCACTGTATGTCCTTTAAAGACGGAGAAATTAGGAAATCCTGAAAAGTGCTTTATACTTTTGGCAAATTATTATTATTATCATAACATACAATCTGTTGAATCCTCCTCAGCCATACAGTAGCTTCTACCTTCTACTTCAGTTCTCCTCTGTCCTCTGAGCAGCAGTCTCCCTCCTCTGACTGCTACTACAGGCCAATGTACTATAGGTTGTGTGTGTGTGTGTATTTGTGTGTGTGTGTGTGTGTGTGTGTGTGTGTGTGTGTGTGTGTGTGTGTGTGTGTGTGTGTGTGTGTGTGTGTGTGTGTGTGTGTGTGTGTGTGTGTGTGTGTGTGTGTGTGTGTGTGTGTGTGTGTGTGTGTGTGTGTGTGACGTTGGTGATTGCGGTGGTGTGTACTGGGAACTCAGAACCCTCATCACCTGTGAACCACACAAGGAAGCGTAATTAACTGTCAGAGAGCTGTCAGCCCTGCTTTCTGTGCTTCTACACTCCCTGACATCAAACAGATATTTACACACGAAATGAAATTACACTCCTTTCAAAATGCTGCCTGCCTTGCACAATGCTGCTTGGAGAGATGTTACTTCACTGGTCTGTCAAAACCTAGCGGCTCTCTTTGCTACTAGCCGTTTATCTAATCTGATCTAGATGCTATGGTTAAGAGGGGAGAGAGTAAAGTTCCTCACTGTGAAATACTAAACACTTGGATAAAGTATTAAGTCTCTCACCGTTGCTGCTTGCTATAGACCCCCTTCGGCTCCCAGTTGTTCCCTGGACACCATATGTAAAATGATCGCCCCCCATCTATCTTCAGAGATCGTACTGTTAGGTGACCTAAACTGGGACATGCTTAACACCCCGGCCATCCTACAATCTAAGCTAGATGCCCTCAATCTCACACAAATTATCATGGAACCTACCAGGTACAACCCTAAATCCATAACCATGGGCACCCTCTTAGATATCATCCTGGCCAACTAGCCCTCTGCTGTCTTCAACCAGGATCTCAGCGATCACTGCCTCATTGCCTGCGTCCGTAATGGGTCCGCGGTCAAACGACCACCCCTCATCACTGTCAAACGCTCCCTAAAACACTTCAGTGAGCAGGCCTTTCTAATCGACCTGGCCCGGGTATCCTGGAAGGATATTGACCTCATCCCGTCAGTAGAGGATGCCTGGTTGCTCTTCAAAAGTGCTTTCCTCTCCATCTTAAATAAGCATGCCCCTTTCTAAAATTTTTGAACTAAGAACAGATATAGCCCTTGGTTCACCCCAGACTTGACTGCCCTTGACCAGCACAAAAACATCCTGTGGCGTTCTGCATTAGTAGCCCCCGTGATATGCAACTTTTCAGGAAAGTCAGGAACCAATATACACAGTCAGTTAGGAAAGCTAAGACTAGCTTTTTCTAACAGAAATTTGCTTCCTGTAGCACTAATTCCAAAACGTTTTGGGACACTGTAAAGTCCATGGAGAATAAGAGCACCTCCTCCCCAGCTACCCACTGCACTGAGGCTAGGAAACACTGTCACCACCGTTAAATCTATGATAATCAATTATTTCAATAAGCATTTTTCCACGGCTGGCCATGCTTTTCACATGGCCAGCCATGGCCAGCCTAGTCCAAATCCAGACAGCTGATGTTCTGAAAGAACTGCAAAATCTGGATCCCTACAAATCAGCTGGGCTAGACGATCTGGACCCTCCCTTTCTAAAATTACCCGCCCGAAATTGTTGCAACCCCTATTACTAGCCTATTCAACCTCTCTTTAGGATTGTCTGAGATCCCCAAAGATTGGAAAGCTGCCGCGGTCATCCCCCTCTTCAAAGCTGGTGACACTCTAGACCCAAACTGTTATAGACCTGTATCCATCCTGCCCTGGTTTTCGAAAATCTTCGAAAGCCAAGTTACCAAACAGATCACCGACCATTTAGAATCCCACCGTACCTTCTCCACTATGCAATCTGGTTTGCGAGCTGGTCATGGGTGCACCTCAGCCACGGTCAAGGTCCTAAATGATATCATAACCGCCATCGATAAAAGACAGTACTGTGTAGCCGTCTTCATTGACCTGGCCAAGGCTTTCGACTTTGTCAATCACTGCATTCTTATTGGCAGACTCAATAGCCTTGGCTTCTCAAATGACTGCCTCGCCTGGTTAACCAACTACTTCTTAGATAGAGTTCAGTGTGTCAAATCGGGGGGCCTGTTGTCCGGACCTCTGGCAGTCTCTATGCGGGTACCACAAGGTTCAATTCTCGGGCCGACTATTTTCTTTGTACATATCAATGATGTCGCTCTTGCTGCTGGTGATTCTCTGATCCACCTCTACGCAGACGACACCATTCTGTATACATCTGGCCCTTCTTTGGACACTGTGCTAACAAACCTCCAAACGAGCTTCAACGCCATACAACACTCCTTCCGTGGCCTCCAACTGCTTTTAAATGCTAGTAAACTAAGTGCATGCTCTTCAACAAATTGCTGCCCGCCCCCTTCCTAGCATCACCACTCTGGACGGTTCTGACCTAGAATATGTGGACAACTACAAATACCTAGGTGTCTGGTTAGACTGACTGTAAACTCTCCTTCCAGACTCACATTAAGTATCTCCAATCCAAAATCAAATCTAGAATTGGTTTCCTATTTTGCAACAAAGCCTCCTTCACTCATGCTGCCAAACATACCCTCATAAAATTGACTATCTTACCGATCTTTGACTATTTACAAAATAGCCCCCTACACTCTACTCAGCAAACTGGATGTAGTGCTGAGTAGTGCCATCCGTTTTATCACCAAAGCCCCATATACTACCCACCACTGCGACCAGTACGCTCTCGTTGGCTGGCCCTCACTACATATCCGTTGCCAAGCCCACTGGCTCCAGGTCATCTATAAGTCTATGCTAGGTAAAGCCCCGCCTTATCTCAGATCACTGGTCACCATAGCAACACCCACCCGTAGCACGCGCTCCAGCAGGTATATTTCACTGGTCATCCTCAAAGTGAACAATTTCCTTTGGCCGCCTTCCTTCCTGTTCTCTGCTGCCAATAACTGGAACGAATTGCAAAAATCTCTGAAGCTGGAATCTTATATCTCCCTCTCTAACTTTAGCATCAGCTGTCAGAGCAGCTTACCGATCACTGTACCTGTACACAGCCAATCTGTAAATAGCACACCCGACTACATCATCACCATATTATTACTTACCCTCTTGCTCTTTTGCACCACAGTATCTCTACTTGCACATCATCATCTGCACATCTACCACTCCAGTATTAATGCTAAATTGTAATTATTTTTGCCTCTATGGCCTATTTATTGCCTACCTCCCTACTCTTCTACATTTGCACACATTGTACATAGATTTTTCAATTTTTCTTTTATTTTCTGTTATTGACTGTACGTTTGTTTATGTGTAACTGTGTTGTTGTTTTTGTCGCACCGCTTTGCTTTATCTTGGCCAGGTAGCAGTTGTAAATGAGAATTTGTTCTCAACTGGCCTACCTGGTTAAATAAAGGTGAAATCAAATTAAAAATAAATAAATATACTGTATGCAGCCCCGAAACCATTCAGAAAAACTGCCATTTAGCATGCATGTACTGTAGGCACTCATTCACACACGCAAGTACATACTATATATATATATATATATATATACACTGCTCAAAAAAATAAAGGGAACACTTAAACAACACAATGTAACTCCAAGTCAATCACACTTCTGTGAAATCAAACTGTCCACTTAGGAAGCAACACTGATTGACAATAAATTTCACATGCTGTTGTGCAAATGGAATAGACAACAAGTGGAAATTATAGGCAATTAGCAAGACACCCCCAATAAAGGAGTGGTTCTGCAGGTGGGGACCACAGACCACTTCTCAGTTCCTATGCTTCCTGGCTGATGTTTTGGTCACTTTTGAATGCTGGCGGTGCTATCACTCTAGTGGTAGCATGAGACGGAGTCTACAACCAACACAAGTGGCTCAGGTAGTGCAGCTCATCCAGGATGGCACATCAATGCGAGCTGTGGCAAGAAGGTTTGCTGTGTCTGTCAGCGTAGTGTCCAGAGCATGGAGGCGCTACCAGGAGACAGGCCAGTACATCAGGAGACGTGGAGGAGGCCGTAGGAGGGCAACAACCCAGCAGCAGGACCGCTACCTCTGCCTTTGTGCAAGGAGGAGCAGGAGGAGCACTGCCAGAGCCCTGCAAAATGGCCTCCAGCAGGCCACAAATGTGCATGTGTCTGCTCAAACGGTCAGAAACAGACTCCATGAGGGTGGTATGAGGGCCCGACGTCCACCGGTGGGGGTTGTGCTTACAGCTCAACACCGTGCAGGACGTTTGGCATTTGCCAGAGAACACCAAGATTGGCAAATTTGCCACTGGCGCCCTGTGCTCTTCACAGATGAAAGCAGGTTCACACTGAGCACGTGACAGACGTGACAGAGTCTGGAGACGCCGTGGAGAACGTTCTGCTGCCTGCAACATCCTCCAGCATGACCGGTTTGGCGGTGGGTCAGTCATGGTGTGGGGTGGCATTTCTTTGGGGGGCCGCACAGCCCTCCATGTGCTCGCCAGAGGTAGCCTGACTGCCATTAGGTACCGAGATGAGATCCTCAGACCCCTTGTGAGAGCATATGCTGGTGCGGTTGGCCCTGGGTTCCTCCTAATGCAAGACAATGCTAGACCTCATGTGGCTGGAGTGTGTCAGCAGTTCCTGCAAGAGGAAGGCATTGATGCTATGGACTGGCCCGCCCGTTCCCCAGACCTGAATCCAATTGAGCACATCTGGGACATCATGTCTCGCTCCATCCACCAACTCCACGTTGTACCACAGACTGTCCAGGAGTTGGCGGATGCTTTACTCCAGGTCTGGGAGGAGATCCCTCAGGAGACCATCCGCCACCTCATCAGGAGCATGTCCAGGCATTGTAGGGAGGTCATACAGGCACGTGGAGGCCACACACACTACTGAGCCTCATTTTGACTTGTTTTAAGGACATTACATCAAAGTTGGATCAGTCTGTCGTGTGGTTTTCCACTTTAATTTTGAGTGTGACTCCAAATCCAGACCTCCATGGGTTGATAAATTGGATTTCCATTGATTATTTTTGTGTGAATTTGTTGTCAGCACATTCAACTATGTAAAGGAAAAAGTATTTAATAAGATTATTTATTTCATTCAGATCTAGGATGTGTTGTTTAAGTGTTCCCTTTATTTTTTTGAGCAGTATATAAATATATATAAGGGTTTTTCTTTATTTTTGCTATTTTTTACATTGTAGAATAATAGTGAAGACAAAACTATGAAATAACACATATAGATATCATGTAAACTCAGCAAAAAAGGAAACGTCCTCTCACTGTCAACTGTGTTTATTTTCAGCAAACTTAACATGTGTAAATATTTTTATGAACATAACAACAACTGAGACATAAACTGAACAAGTTCCATAGACATGTGACTAACAGAAATTGAATAATGTGTCCCTGAAAAAGGGGGGGGGGGGGGGTCAAAATCAAAAGTAACAGTCAGTATCTGGTGTGGCCACCAGCTGCATTAAATACTGCAGTGCATCTCCTCCTCATGGACTGCACCAGATTTGAAGGTTCTTGCTGTGTGATATTACTCCAATCTTCCACCAAGGCACGTGCTAGTTCCTGGACATTTCTGGGGGGAATGGCCCTAGCCCTCACCCTCCAAACCAACAGGTCCCAGACGTGCTCAATGGGATTGAGATCCGGGCTCTTCGCTGGCCATGGCAGAACACTGACATTCCTGTCTTGCAGGAAATCACACACAGAACGAGCAGTATGGCTGGTGGCATTGTCATGCTGGAGGGTCATGTCAAGATGAGCCTGCAGGAAGGATACCACATGAGGGAGGAGGATGTCTTCCCTGTAACGCACAGCGTTGAGATTGCCTGCAATGACAACAAGCTCAGTCCGATGATGCTGTGACACACCGCCCAAGACCATGACGGACCCTCCACCTCCCGCTCCAGAGTACAGGCCTCGGTGTAACGCTCATTCCTTCGAAGATAAACACGAATCCGACCATTGCCCCTGGTGAGACAAAACAACGATTAGTCAGTGAAGAGCACTTTTTGCCAGTCCTTTCTGGTCCAGCGACGGTGGGTTTGTGCCCATAAGTGACGTTGTTGCTGGTGATGTCTGGTGAGGACCTGCCTTACAACAGGCCTACAAGCCCTCAGTCCAGCCTCTCTCAGCCTATTGCGGACAGTCTGAGCACTGATGGAGGGATTGTGCATTCCTGGTGTAACTCGGGCAGTTGTTGTTACCATCCTGTGCCTGTCCCGCAGGTGTGATGTTCGGATGTACTGATCTTGTGCAGGTGTTGTTACACGTGGTCTGCCACTGCGAGGACGATCAGCTGCCCGTCCTGTCTCCCTGTAGCGCTGTCTTAGGTGTCTCACGGTACGGACATTGCAAATTATTGCCCTTGCCACATCTGCAGTCCTCATGCCTCCTTGCAGCATGCCTAAGGCACGTTCACGCAGATGAGCAGGGACCCTGGACATCTTTCTTTTGGTGTTTTTTATAGTCAGTAGAAAGGCCTCTTTAGTGTCCCAAGTTTTCCTAACTGTGACCTTAATTGCCTACCGTCTGTAAGCTGTTAATGTCTTAACGACCGTTCCACAGGTGCATGTTCATTAATTGTTTAATTGTTTATTTCATTGAACAAGCATGGGAAACAGTATTTAAACCCTTTACAATGAAGATCTGTTTAGTTATTTGGATTTTTACGAATTATCTTTGAAAGACAGGGTCCTGAAAAAGGGACATTTATTTTTTGCTGAGTTCAGTAACCAAAAAAGTGTAAAACAAAATATATTTTATATTTGAGATTCTTCAAAGTAGCCACCCTTTGCCTTGATTACAGCTTTGCACAATCTTTGCATTCTCTCAACCAGCTTCATGAGGTAGTCACCTGGAATGCATTTCACTTATTAGGTGTGCCTTGTTAAAAGTTAATTTGTGGAATTTATTTCGTTAATGCATTTGAGGCAATCAGTTGTGTTGTGACAAGGTAGGGTTGGTATACAGAAGATAGCCCTATTTTGGTAAAATACCAAGTCCATATTATGGCAAGAACAGCTCAAATAAGCAAAGAGAAATTACTGTCCATCATTACTTTAAGACATGAAGGTCAGTCAATCCAGAAACTTTGAAGAACTTTTAAAGTTTCTTGAAGTGCAGTCTCAAAAACCATCAAGCGCTATGATGAAACTATCTCTCATGAGGACCGCCACAGGAAAGGAAGACCCATAGTTACTTCTGCTATATAAGTTAATTAGAGTTAACTGCACCTCAGATTGCAGCCCAAATAAATGCTTCACAGAGATCAAGTAACAGACACATCTCAACATCAACTGTTCAGAGGAGACAGCATGAATCAGGCCTTCATGGTCAAAATGCTGCAAAGAAACCACCACTAAAGGACTCCAATAAGAAGAGACTTGCTTGGGCCAAGAAACACGAGCAATGGACATTTGATGGGTGGAAATCTGTCCTTTGGTCTGATGAGTCCAAATTTGAGATATTTTATTTTTTATTTTTTTGGATCCAACTGCTGTGTCAACTGCTGTGTCTTTGTGAGACGCAGAGTAGGTGAACGGATGATCTCCGTATGTGTGGTTCCCACTGTGAAGCATTAAGGAGGTGTGATGGTGTGGGGGTGCTTTGCTGGTGAAACTGTCAGTGATTTATTTAGAATTCAAGGCACACTTAACCAGCATGGCTACCACAGCATTCTGCAGAGATATGCCATCCCATCTGGTTTGCGCTTAGTGGGACTATCATTTGTTTTTCAACAGGACAATGACCCAAAACACACCTCAAGGCAGTGTAAGGGCTACTTGACCAAGAAGAATAGTGATGGAGTGCTGCATCAGATGACCTGGCCTCCACAATCACCTGACCTCAACCTAATTGAGATGGCTTGGAATGAGTTGGCCCGCAGAGTGAAGGAAAAGCAGCCAACAAGTGCTCAGCATATGTGGGAACTCCTTCAAGACTGGTGGAAAAGCATTCCTCATGAAGCTGGTTAAGAGAATGCCAAGAGTGCAAAGTTGTCATCAAGGCAAAGAGTGTCTACTTTGAAGAATCTCAAATATAAAATATATTTTGATTTGTTTAACACTTTTTTGGTTACTACATGATGCCATATGTGTTATTTAATAGTTTTGATGTCTTCACTATTATTCTACAATGTAGAAAATAGTACAAATGAACTAAAACCCTTGAATGACTTGGTGTCCAAACTTTTGACTGGTACTGTATATATACAGTATTTTGTCCAATATTCCTGGCACGCAATGATTACATCAATCTTGGGACTCTACAAACTTGTTGGATGCATTTTCTGTTTGTTTTGGTTGTGTTTCAGATGATTTTGTGCCCAATAGAAATGAATGGTAAATAATGTGTTTTGTCATTTTGTCTGAATCACTTTTATTCACAATCACTTTTATTGTAGATAAGAAATTAATATGTTTCGAAACACTTCTACATTATTGTGGATGCTTCCATGATTACGGATAGTCTTGAATGAATTGCAAATAATGATGAGTGAGAAAGTTACAGAGACATAAATATCATACCCCCTACAAAAAAGCTAACCTTGGCTGTTGTAATGGTGAGAGGTTAGCATGTCTTTGGCAGTGGTGTAAAGTACTTACTGTAAGTAAAAATACTTTATAGTACTACTTAAGTAGTTTTTTGTGTATCTATACTTTACTATTTATATTTTGACATTTACTTTTACTCCACTACATTCCTAATGAAAATAATGTACAAGTATGACAATTGGGTACTTTTTCCACCACTGGCACCTTCTGCTGGGACCATTGCAGGGACTTGGTGATATGCATGCCAAGGAACTGAAGCTTGACTTAGTATACTAGTCATCCCTTTGCCATCTAAATCTAATTTGAGACATTCACTGTGCTCTACTTCTTTTTCCCTCTCAGTGATTCCCGTGCCTGACTTGTCCTTGTTGTTCATTTCTTATACATGCCATGTTCCCAGGCAGGCCACTAGCTGTCGGTGCTAGCTGTTACTGTGAGACAAGGAACACAAGCCAGGGACCATTAAATCTGTGTTTACCACCGAGCGGATTGTGTCTTCGTCTCAAACAAAGCGACTGAATGAATGCATCGCCACACATCAATAAAACACGACCGTGTGACATTACCCAAGGTGCACTCTTTTCATGGCCCTAGCCAATAGCCAATCACGTGAAGGGCTGGGTGGGGGACAAGGGACTATGGGATGTGGGATGGGACCGTACTTCTGCAGGGTACAGTCGCCTGACATGGTAGTGGTGAGTAAGCCTGGATGACTCAGTCATAGACTGGAAATAGTGAATGAAGTAAAGCTGCTCTATGGGGCCCATTCAGAGACATGCCTCACCGTGTGGAGCCTACTGCATACAGATGTCTGACTAGACTATGACTAGGGGGTATAGAAATGGTGCGGGAAGAGTACCACACAGTGACAGTTTAGTACCTACCTATTGGTTATCTGTTACACTTCTGAGGCTTAAAGTGTATGGTAGAACAGCACATCTGCACCACAGTATGGTATTAACGATCTTCATTTGTCATCAAGCCCATTTCTCAACCACCCTGCTCCCACCCTGGTGCACAGTGGGTTGTGAATGGACCTCTCAAACAGAGTTGACAGATTGGTCATCCCACCCCCTTGGCGCCCTGCCTGGGAGCTCCGCCCACACCGCCGTTGAGCCAATAGAGAGCGTAGATTGAGTCCCAAATTGCACCCTATTCCCTACATAGTGCAAAAAGTAATGCACTATAGGGAATAGGGTGCATTTTGGGCTACGGTCAAAAGTAGTGCACTATAAAGGGAATAGGTTGAGAACAGGGCCCATAGGACCTTGGTAAAGAGTAGAGCACTATGTAGGAAATAGAGTGCAATTTGGGATAGTGTTGAGAAAGGAATAGTTATTTAGTAGAGGGCTGTTCCCATTATGGTGATGAATGGCCAGTAAACACCCCTTAGAGATAACAGACTAACCCAGGATGCATGCCCAAATGGCTGCCTATTCCCTTTGTTGTGCACTACTTTGACCAGGGCCCATAGGGCTCTGTGTGTGTGTGTTGTATTGTACTGGATATAGTATGGTATCAGATGCCTCGTCAGATGCCTCATAAAAGCATAATAAGGTACAAATGAAGTTTATGAAATAATAATTCAACATGAGATTGGATAGATCTAAACAACTACATAGTTTGTAAAGTACTTTTCACACGTGCCTTAACACACCCAAACGAACACATTATATCCTCCACAAGCATGCATGTACCCACACATGTACCCACTCGCATACACACACATACACACGCACACACATTTTGTTCTGCACAAACACACACATACCACGCACACGCCCCCAACTCCCCTCCCCTCCCCACCCCACCCACACACCCCCAACTCCCCTCCCCACCCCACCCACACACCCCCAACTCCCCTCCCCACCCCACCCATACACCCCCAACTCCCCTCCCCTCCCCACCCCACCCACACACCCCCAACTCCCCACACACCCCCAACTCCCCTCCCTACCCCACCCACACACCCCCAACTCCCCTCCCCACCCCACCCACCCACACACCCCCAACTCCCCTCCCCACCCCACCCACACACCCCCAACTCCCCTCCCCACCCCACCCACACACCCCCAACTCCCCTCCCCACCCCACCCACCCACCCACACACCCCCAACTCCCCACCCCACCCACACACCCCCAACTCCCCACCCACCCACACACCCCCAACTCCCCTCCCCACCCCACCCACACACCACCAACCCCCCTCCCCACCCCACCCACACACCCCCAACTCCCCTCCCCACCCCACCCACACACCCCCAACTCCCCACCCACCCACACACCCCCAACTCCCCTCCCCACCCCACCCCACCCACACACCCCCAACCCCCCTCCCCACCCCACCCACACACCCCCAACTCCCCTCCCCACCCCACCCACACACCCCCAACCCCCCTCCCCACCCCACCCACACACCCCCAACTCCCCTCCCCACCCCACCCACACACCCCCAACTTCCCTCCCCTCCCCACCCCACCCACCCACACACCCCCAACTCCCCTCCCCTCCCCTCCCCTCCCCACCCCACCCACACACCCCCAACTCCCCTCCCCACCCCACCCACACACCCCCAACTCCCCTCCCCTCCCCACCCCACCCACACACACCAACTCCCCTCCCCTCCCCACCCCACCCACACACCCCAACTCCCCTCCACACCCCACCCACACAGCCTAACAACCATTAACTTTGTTAATGTCCCTCACACATTACTGGGCCTCCTCTCTTTCCTGGAACGCACCAGGTCGGCCTCAACCAGTCAGCGGATTTTATGATCGATTACCCAGCTGGTCATTGGGAACCAGTAGGCTGGTGCAGGAACCCCCCCCCCCCCCCCCCCCCCCCCACCCCCCCACACACACACACACACACACACACAACACACACACACACACACAGCATTTTATGCTGCTGCAGCAGGCCCATGTTAAAACTCATGCCTTAACCTTGATCATGTACAATGAATATCATGACACCTAATAAGGTTTTTCATTGTTCCGTGTCCCTGTAAATACATAAATCAGCTGGTTTACAGCAGAGGAGACAGACAGAGGAGAGAAGAGAGAGAGGAGGGGAGAGGAGAAAGGACAGGCAGTAGTTAGACGTGTGGGGGGGAGCTTGTTGTCAGGAGGTCAGAAGATCCTTGTGTGTGTGTGTGTTTGTGTGTGCGCATGTGTGTGTCCACGTGACCAGACCATGAAGGTTAGAAGGTCAGGGAGATAAGCGGAAGCCTGAAAGTGTGATACTTGTGCTAATCTCTCTAGTTGCCTGGTGCTCTAGACCTTGAATCCATTGATTGCCATTCTAGATGGCTCAGAACACCACCTGCCATGAGAGAGAGAAGAGAGAAGAGAGAGAGAGAGAGAGAGAGAGAGAGAGAGAGAGAGAGAGAGAGAGAGAGAGAGAGAGAGAGAGAGAGAGAGAGAGAGAGAGAGAGAGAGAGAGAGAGAGAGAGAGAGAGAGAGAGAGAGAGAGAATTGCAGGGCAGATGGGAAAGCAGCAGGAGGACATTTTGGGTAGTGAGGAAAAGTACACACGTGTGTGGCATCCCTTTGGTAACAAAGTAAAAAAGGAAGAAATAGAAGTAGTAACAAGTACATTGTTACTGTAGAGCGCGACAACCAATGAAGATGTGAAATTGGGAGTGTGACAGAGCACAAGCTTTTTAACACACAGACAGGTCAACATACCGATGGATTCGACCCTTTAACCCTTTAAGAATCTCTTCTGTATGAAATAAAGTCCCTTCTGAAAAGGAACAGCTGTGTTTGAGCATGCACTATATGGCCAGAAGGGACAACACACTGTACACTACACAGTACACTCAGACTACGCACTCACTATTTGTCAAGCACACTTGCACTCTCCCTCAAGTAGCCTACAGTGTCTGTCACACTCCTACTGTTAGATTAACAACCCAACACTTCCTGTTACAATATATATGTATATCTCCCTCGCTCTCTCTCTCTCTCTCCTCTGTCATCCCATCCCTTTGTCTTCCTTCCTTCCCTCCTGAAGAAGGGAAGATGCTGTTTATATTTCCCAGTGCCCCGGGGTGTGGATCAGAGAAGATGAAAAGGCTTAGCAGGGTAAAGCTCTCACTTCCCAGCCCGGGCCCGCCCGCAACCGCAGCCCACCACATTTGTGGTAGTTATTCATTCATGACAAAACCCATTCACGCTCTGACAGGCTATGTCCCCCTGATGTATAGAGCCTGCTCCCAGTGATTCACCGCCACAGCACCTGCCTGGGGCTACGTCCCAAATGGCACCCTGCTCCCTATATATATCACTACTTTTGACCATAACTAATGGGCACTATAAAGGGAATAGGGTGCCATTTGGGACGCACACCGGGTCTGCCTGCCTACCTGACGCGTGCCCGCCCAACCTATCGCTTGCTAAGGTAGCGAACGAGCAGCGCTGAGATTACAGGAGCCAACCAGCGAACGGCCAGGGGGGTTCGTATTTACCACCCAGCTTTGATACATGACACAGAAAATACGCTGATGGGAGCGCCGGTCATGCGGCGAGACGAGCGGCAGGGAATCTGTTTAAGATCAGTCGTCTGAGAGCGATGGCCTTGCAGCGTGAATATGAATCAAGGAGCAGCAATCAACAGTTTTCTTATCTTTTTTCCCCTCTTTCTTTCATATGATATTTATTCACATTTTATTCACTGAGCACACAACCCCTGTAGTGTATTTGTTGGGACCTGGCGGAGGCAGAGAGAGCAGCACAGTTTCAGATTAATTGGATTTTATTTTCTCCTGAAGCCAGGGAGCGCTAGAGGAGAAAATGGGACCTATTTGTTATTCTGTTTGGGATATACAAGGGTCAACTTGTAAATTAACATGTTTTACTCTTTAAATTCATTACCATTGGATGTGCTGAAAAATGTCCGCCTTCCAAGAATATGTTGCCTATAAAATGAAGGCAATTGAATGATGATATTTCAATGATGTGCTGGTTCAGTATCCCACAGGGTGGTAGGGAAGGGTATCACTTGTGCTGACTTATAAAAACACTTTTGGTTCCTTAAAACAATTGGTTCTAACTTATCCATCTCTATCCCTCTCTCCCTCTTTATATATCACTCCTTTGTGTGTGTGACTCTCTCTTCTCTCTGTCTCTGTCTCTCTCCTGTGTGTGTGTGTCTCTCTCTTCTTTCTCTCTCTTTCTGTCTCTCTCCTGTGTGTGTGTGCCTCTCTCGCTGTCTGTCTGACTGTCTCTGTCTCTCTCGTGTGTGTGTGTGTGTGTGTGTGTGTGTGTGTGTGTGTGTGTGTGTGTGTGTGTGTGTGTGTGTGTGTGTGTGTGTGTGTGAGAGACTCTCTCTGTCTCTGTCTCTCTCCTCTGTCTGTCTGACTCTCTCTTTCTCTATCCTCTATCTCTCTATCATCTTTCTATCTCACTCCTCTCTCTCTTTTTCATTCACTCTCTGTATAAAAACAGTTGCGGCCCGTATGAGGCATCACATGTCCCTCTATTCTGGGTTTACTACCTATTACACTCCTTCCACTCTTTTTATTGTGATACTTATTTTACTCGGTTCTCCATTGTAACTTCCATATGACCACAAAGTCCTGGGGCCGTATGTATCAAGCATCTCAGAGTAGGAGTGCTGATACAGGATCAGTTATGCCTTTGAGATCCCAATTTATACGATTACATGTATGTGCACATACAGTATATGTGGAACTGATCCGAGATCAGCACCCTTTGTGTTAACGAGCCCTGATCCTATCCACAGTATAAAACTGTCTGGCATTCTAAACTATTTTCTAGGTCAGTTTGATTTCTTCTTTTATATATATATATTTCGCCTCATTTTCGTTGCCTGTAGTCACTAACTGTGTCCAAAATGGCACCCTATTCCCTAGATTGGTTAGTAGAACTAGATGCCTATGGGCCCCGGTGAAAAGAATTGCACTATATACTGAATAGGGTGCAATTTTGGATACAGCCACTCTCTGAACCCTCACAACACAGTTTGGGTAAGAGGATTTGGCAAATATCTAATTAGTTTAGGTCCAACAGCTCATTTTACATTTGGACAGCCCAGCTCAGGATTAGCCATACTCTAAATATCACATTCCACCAATCCAATTTATCAGCCTTATGTTCAATTAGATTCAATTTACATTTTTAAATCACTTTTTGGGATGATACAGTATTTCATTATCACTGGGCTCTTTGTAAACATTGCAGGTGTAAGATGAGGCACAGGGTCACTGACCGTGGCAATGAAATACTGCCAAAGATAGGGAAAAATGTATTGGTTTTACTTATCACGATTGGTTTAATAAACTTGAAGGTTAGGGTTAGGTTAATGCGGTTTCCACTAGTTACCACAGCCACAAAGTCAAAATAGGCTATAGTGTTTTAAATATTGGATGGAGTTTCCAACAACATCACCTTATTCCCTTTAGTTTATTACGTTTGACCGGAACACATAAAGAATAAGATGCCATTTAGAATGCAGACTCTGCCTTCTTCCTGGAATACTGCCACGGTGAAGCTGCTTTATAGCAGGGTTCCCCACCTGGTGGGGGGTTTATTTGGCCCCTCAAGTATTCTGAGCAACAAAAAAAAAAAACACTTAAATTGTTTTTCTTGGACGTAATAGACAAAAAACACCAGGAAATCATCTCCAAGTGATTTCAATAAATAAAATCTGTTCCCAAGTATTCCCATGCATAATAGAGAGATGTGATTGTATATAAATGTAAGCAATGTTTAAAATGATTTTGTTTTAGTTTAACATTATATCTGTTTGGGCTTCTTGCGGTCAATTTGCCGTCTAGGGTTAGGGTTAGGGTTAGGGTTAGGGCACTACAGGAGTAATGACAGCCAACAGAGAGACATAATACACACACTATCTGTGAGTGTGTGCTTGCGTCACGTGCATGCGTGCCTACGTGCACAAGCGTGTGTGTGTGCATGCTGTGGAATGGAACAGATCTGGTCATAGCATGCATTAGGACTTGGACTGAGGGGAGAGTGAGGAGCTCATGAGGAACTCACTGTTGTTATGAACCCTTCACCCTGTTCCCACGCTTCCTCCACAGGACTAAGTACTTCTAGGCCTAAGTTCTGCAGCTCCCAGTTGGGTAGGCTTTACCTGCCTGTTGCTCAGTGTGGGGTAGGCCTAGTGGGGGGTAGGACTGTACTGCTGAGTGGCGGGTTGCTTCCTCCACCGGTCTTAGAATGTGAATGGAGACAATGGGCCACCTGCTTTATGGACACATTACACTTTACCTTACTTACCTAAACAGCCTTTTATCAACCTCCTCACGTTGGAAAAAAAACGTATTTGAAACTACACACACACACACACACACGCAAATGCACACAAACAGGTGCTCGCTTACACGGACCCACACACACACACACACACACACACACACACACACACACACACACACACACACACACACACACACACACACACACACACACACACACACACACACACACACACACACACAGAGCACTGAACACTCTGAGCTTGTCTCTTCTTTGACACCTGCAGCAGATCTGAAGAGAGTGGTTGAGCCCCAGATGGAACCTTATTACCCATAGTGCCATTTGGGATGCAGCCTGTGTCTGAATGTGAACATGAGAATTAGAGCTGTCAAATCCACAAGTGGTTCCTGGCGTTATACCTATCGTGGACATTCCAATTAGTAGAAATCCCATGCAGCCGTGTTAAGTTCAAACACTGGAGTATGGGACGTAATCAGCCTTTTATCGATTAGGCTGATATAAATCCCTATTATTTTGTTTAATGAGTTTCCATTTGATTGTCATTATTTTCATATGGTTTACACATTCTCGTTCTGAACTTTCATCACGGGTTGGTGTGGTTTTGTGACAATGACCACAAGAGCAGCCACTCGGTTACACCTCTGACAACTACCAAACAAAACCAATAATTATGCTTTGCAATTGTCAGTTATCGAAGGTTAAATTGAATTAATCTAGCCCTATAACCCCAACTTCATGTCCACATCCCGGCTCAACCCTAACCCTGACTCTAACCTTAACCCTAAACCTTACCCGAACCCTAACCCTAGCTTCATGTCCACATCCTGGCTCAACCCTAACCCTGACTCTAACCTTAACCCTAAACCTTACCCGAACCCTAACCCTAGCTTCATGTCCACATCCTGGCTCAACCCTAACCCTGACTCTAACCTTAACCCTAAACCTTACCCAAACCCTAACCCTAACTTCATGTCCACATCCCGGCTCAACCCTAACCCTGACTCTAACCTTAACCCTAAACCTTACCCGAACCCTAACCCTAGCTTCATGTCCACATCCTGGCTCAACCCTAACCCTGACTCTAACCTTAACCCTAAACCTTACCCAAACCCTAACCCTAGCTTCATGTCCACATCCTGGCTCAACCCTAACCCTGACTCTAACCTTAACCCTAAACCTTACCCAAACCCTAACCCTAGCTTCATGTCCACATCCTGGCTCAACCCTAACCCTGACTCTAACCTTAACCCTAAACCTTACCCAAACCCTAACCCTAACTTCATGTCCACATCCCGGCTCAACCCTAACCCTGACTCTAACCTTAACCCTAAACCTTACCCAAAACCTAATCCTAACTTCATGTCCACATCCCGGCTCAACCCTAACCCTGACTCTAACCTTAACCCTAAACCTTACCCAAACCCTAACCCTAACTTCATGTCCACATCCCGGCTCAACCCTAACCCTGACTCTAACCTTAACCCTAAACCTTACCCGAACCCTAACCCTAACTTCATGTCCACATCCTGGCTCAACCCTAACCCTGACTCTAACCTTAACCCTAAACCTTACCCAAAACCTAATCCTAACTTCATGTCCACATCCTGGCTCAACCCTAACCCTGACTCTAACCTTAACCCTAAACCTTACCCAAACCCTAACCCTAACTTCATGTCCACATCCCGGCTCAACCCTAACCCTGACTCTAACCTCAACCCTAAACCTTACCCAAAACCTAATCCTAACTTCATGTCCACATCCCGGCTCAACCCTAACCCTGACTCTAACCTTAACCCTAAATCTTACTCGAACCCTAACCCTAACTTCATGTCCACATCCCGGCTCAACCCTAACCCTGACTCTAACCTTAACCCTAAACCTTACCCAAACCCTAACCCTAGCTTCATGTCCACATCCTGGCTCAACCCTAACCCTAACTCTAACCCTAACCCCAATCCTAATCCTAACCCTAACCCTGGTTCAACCCTAACCTAGTCTCCATAATACAGTATAAATAGATATACATCATCAGAATGAGAAGAAATGGATGTGACTTTGGGCCTGCATCTCTAACACAGCCTCTCTGTCAGACAGACACAGATGTATGTAAGATCATTTTCTCTGGCTAATACTTCTCCGTTATCTCTTCTTCTCTATTCATCTCCTTTCATAATTACTTTTATCGATGCTTCTGCTCACTTGTTTGTTGTTGTTTACAGGCTTTGGCAACGATTGTGTTTCATCAAGCCAATAAAGCCATTTCAGAAATGAACTGATGCGAGCGAGAGAGAGAGAGGAGAGAGAGAGAGAGAGAGAGAGAGAGAGGGAATGGGCACAAACAGTGAGAGAAACAGAAACAGAGTGAGCCATTGAGAGAGAAAGCGAGGGACTGACTGACTGTGCTCAGTGCAGATTGGAGGAAAGATGGAGTATAGTAGAGTCCTGAGCGCTATAATGACCCTGCTAATAATAATTACCCATCGTGCTCCAACAGACACTTCCTCCCTGGGACTACTGCATGTCTGTCCTCCCCTCCACCTGGGTGACTGCGTGTGTGTGTGGTAGGATCCTGTTCTGTCCTGACAGTCACAGAGAAAGACAGCGGAGAGGAGTAAGATACCCAGCGTTACAAGGTGCCCCATCGGCACAAATGAATTACCAGGCTACACACATACCCTCAGTGTCACGCTCTGATCTGTTTCACCTGTCTCTGTGATTGTCTCCACCCCGCTCCAGGTGTCGCCCATCTTCCCCAATATCCTCTGTGTATTTATACCTGTGTTTTCTGTCTGTCTGTTGCCAGTTCGTCTTGTTTGTTCAAGCCTACCAGCGTTTTGTGTCTCAGCTCCAGGTTTTCCCCAGTTTCTCTTTTTCTCGTCCTCCGCCTGACCACTGCCTGTCTCTGACCCTGACCCTGAGCCTGCCTGCCGTCCTGTACCTTCGCGCCACCTCTGGATTGCCGACCTCTGCCTGACCTGAGCCTGCCTGCCGTCCTGTGCCTTGGCCTCTGCTCTGGATTACCGACCCCTGCCTACCTTGACCTGTCGTTTGCCTGCCCCTGTTATTACAATACACATTGTTACTTCACACAGTCTGCACTTGGGTCTTACCTTGATTCCTGATTCTCAGTCCTCTGGCAGCCAAAGAGGGACAAATTATCTCCCCCATCAGATAAAATAATGCTTGACATAATTTAATTAAATTCAGCACATATTATCATTCATTGTGATTTATTTTTTTGTCTTATCCCAAGGATGATCATTTTTAAATGATAATTTTTGTCTGCCATTCCAGACATCCATCCAGTGTGTGTCTGTGCAGAGAGAGGTTTGGTAGATGCATGCAGCCTGTTGATAGCAGTCTGGATTCTGTCTAATCTCTGTGTTAATCTCTCTTCCAGTTAGCATGCAGACTCATAATGTGGGATATCAACCAATAGTCTGTTAAAGACTGCTGGATTCCTACGTGGCTGTTTATGTGTGTGTGTGTGTGTGTGTGTGTGTGTGTGTGTGTGTGTGTGTGTGTGTGTGTGTGTGTGTGTGTGTGTGTGTGTGTGTGTGTGTGTGTGTGCGTGCATGCATGTATTTTTGTGTGTTTTCTTTCTTTTATGTGTTGTGTGAATACAGATGTAGGATCTTAATTTGATCACACTTTTGTTGCTGCAAATTTTGTAGAGGAAATGCAAACTTGTGGTGTATTTGAGTTTTAAAAAAGCTTCTAAAGTTTCTAATTTCCACTTTAAAATTTCCTACTTGAGCTAAGGAAAAATGTATCAACCCCTACATTCATTAGTCCATTCATTATAATCCACATAATCATTCACATTTCGTGTTTCTGCAGGATTATTTTCCTGCTCTATCAAACTGATTAAAATTAAAATCCTTCATCTGTAGGCATGCTGTTTGTGCTAATCAGGAGCATGCAGGTTGTCATTACTGTAGGTCAGGGAGGAGCAGTGGGTCCCAGTCCTGTTGCGATACAGTTCCAGGTGTGGATAATCTCAGATGCGCACACACGCATGCACATACGCACACACGCACACTATGCATAGCACAAACACACACACACACACGATTTTCCAAGATGGCTAGCAGTCAGATGTGTATTTTGTCTTGTCTTGTCACGTGTAAATAATCACTTTCCTCTGATTTTTTTTCGTATATACTTCTTATATATTTTAATCTCACTTTCCATCTACGGACTGAATATACTCTCTTGCAACCCACCTCACCCAATGTGGTACAGATCTGCTATTTTTATACTTTAGAACCGGAACCACCATCAGAAGCTAGCCAGTTAACTAGCTAGTAGTCAGTTAGCCACTGCTAGCGGTCTTCACCGGTAACTCGGACACCAGCCAGCCTCAGCTCGGTCAATACCTGCCAGTCTGCACAGTGCGATATCAACCCAGAGCATATCGGACTGCTTATTCTCTACCACATCTCCGGATTCCTGCCGCAAGCTCTGGACCATTACACCGGATCATCGCAGCCAGCTAGCTGCAATCCGAGTGGCTACTCCTGGCTAACATCTCTGTCCCGAAGCAAGCACGAGTTAGCTTTGAGCTAGCCTTAAGCTAGGTCCATCTCCCGGCTAGCCGAATAGGTCTACCAGGTAATTCTTGGGCTACAATACCTCTTTTGCCAATTGGCCTGGACCCTTTATTGCCAACACGGAGCCCTGCCGATCCATCACGACTGGTCTGCCGACGTAAACATCCGAAGTGGTTTCAACAGGCTTTTCCGTTGCAACGTGGCAGGAGACCCATCGGCTGACCACGGCCCGCTAGCTTTCTGAAACGTGTCTCCAGCTCGCCTAGTGTAGTAACGACTACCGAACGGCTCCCTGACTCACCTATTGCTGCTCATTGGACCCTATGATCACTCGGCTACACATGCCTCTCCCTAATGTCAATATGCCTTGTCTACTGCTGTTTAGGTTAGTTATTGTTTTATTTCACTATAGAGCCCCCAGCCCCGCCCTCAATGCCTTGGATAGCTCTTTTGTCGCACCCTCCATACATGCGGAGACCTCACCTGGCTTAACTGGTGCCTCCAGAGACACAACCGCTCTCATCGTCACTCAATGCCTAGGTTTACCTCCACTGTACTCACACTCTACCATACCCTTGTCTGTACAATATGCCATGAATCTATTCTACCATGCCCAGAAATCTGCTCCTTTAATTCTCTGTCCCCAATGTAATAGAAGACCAGTTCTTATAGCCTTTAGCTGTACCCTTATCCTTCTCCTCCTCTGTTCCTCTGGTGATGTAGAGGTAAACCCAGGCCCTGTAGCCCCCAGCACCACACCGATTCCCAAGGTGCTCTCATTTGTTGACTTATGTAACCGTAAAAGCCTTGGTTTCATGCACGTTAACATCAGAAACCTCCTCCCTAAGTTTGTTTTATTCACTGCTTTAGCACACTCCGCCAACCCTGATGTCCTAGCCGTGTCTGAATCCTGGTTTAGCAAGGCAACCAAAAATTCTGAAATTTACATCCCCAACTACAACATATTCCGACAAGATAGAACTGCCAAAGGGGGCGGAGTTAGCCTGCAGAGTTCTGTCATACTATCCAGGTCTGTGCCCAAACAATATGAGCTTCTACTTAAAAAAATCTACCTTTCCAGAATGTCTCTCACCGTTGCTGCTTGTTATAGACCCCCCTCAGCCCCCAGCTGTGACCTGGACACCATATGTGAATTGATTGCCCCCCATCTATCTTCAGAGTTCGTACTGTTAGGTGACCTAAATTGGGATGTGCTTAACACCCCGGCCATCCTACAATCT
Organism: Salmo salar; assembly: GCF_965601325.2. Classification (NCBI taxonomy): domain Eukaryota; kingdom Metazoa; phylum Chordata; class Actinopteri; order Salmoniformes; family Salmonidae; genus Salmo; species Salmo salar. Next base: position 26,733,211 of record NC_138315.1, on the reverse strand, counting down.
AAGCTAGATGCCCTCAATCTCACACAAATGCTCAAGGAACCAACCAGGTACAACCCTAAATCTGTAACCATGGGCACCCTGATAGATATCATCCTGACCAATTTGCCCTCTAAATACACCTTTGCTGTCTTCAACCAGGATCTCAGTGATCACTGCCTCATCACTGTCAAATGCTCCCTTAAACACATCATCATTGTGTCTGTAATGGGTCCGCGGTCAAACGACCACCCCTCATCACTGTCAAATGCTCCCTTAAACACTTCACCATCCTAAATAAGCATGCCCCATTCAAAAAATGTTAGAACTAAGAACAGATATAGCCCTTGGTTCACCCCATACTTGACCGCCCTTGAATAGCACAAAAACATCCTGTAGCGTACTGCATTAGTATTGAATAGCCCCCCGCGATTTGCAACTTTTCATGGAAGTCAGGAAGCAATATAACACAGTCAGTTAGGAAAGCTAAGGCTAGCTTTTTCAAACAGAAATTTGCATCTGGTAGCACTAATTCTAAAATGTTTTGGGACACTGTAAAGTCCATGGAGAACAAGAGCACCTCCTCCCAGCTGCCCACTGCACTGAGGCTAGGAAACACTGTCACCACTGATAAATCTACGATAATCGATCATTTCAATAAGCATTTCTCTACGGCTGGTCATGCTTTCCACCTGGCTACCCCTACCCCAGCCAACAGGTCTGCATCCCCCACAGAAACTTGCTCAAGCCCCCCCCCCCCCCGCTTCTCCTTCACCCATATCCAGATAGCTGATATTCTGAAAGATCTGCAAAATCTGGATCCCTACAAATCAGCAGGGCTAGACAATCTGGACCCTCTCTTTTTAAAATTATCCGCCGAAATTGTTGCAACCCCTATTACTAGCCTGTTCAACCTCTTTTTCGTATCGTCTGAGATCCCCAAAGACTCGAGAGCTGCCGCGGTCATCCCCCTTTTCAAAGGGGGAGACACTCTAGACCCAAACTGTTATAGACCTATATCCATCCTGCCCTGCCTTTCTAAAATCTTTGAAAGCCAAGTCAACAAACAGATCACCGACCATTTCGAATCCCACCGTACCTGGTTTCCGAGCTGGTCATGGGTGCACCTCATCCACGCTCAAGGTCCTAAACGATATCATAACCGCCATCGATAAAAGACAGTACTGTCCAGCCATCTTCATTGACCTGGCCAAGGCTTTCGACTCTGTCAATCACCGCAATATTATCGGCAGACTCAATAGCCTTGGTTTCTCAAATGACTGCCTCGCCTAGTTCACCAATTACTTCTCAGATAGAGTTCAGTGGATGTAGTCTATCACAGTGCCATCCATTTTGTCATCTATAAGTCTTTGCTAGGTAAAACCCTGCCTTATCTCAGCTCACTGGTCACCATAGCAACACCCACCCTTAGCACGCGCTCCAGCAGGTATATTTCACTGGTCATCCCCAAAGCCAACACCTACTTTGGCCGCCTTCCTTCCAGTTCTCTGCTGCCAATGACTGAAACGAATTGCAAAAATCACTGAAGCTGGAGTCTTATATCTCCCTCTCTAACTTTAGCATCAGCTGTCAGAGCAGCTTACTGATCACTGTACCTGTACACAGCCCATCTGTAAATAGCACACCCAACTACCTCATCCCCATATTGTTATTTTTTTGTTGCTCTTTTGCACCCCAGTATCTCTACTTGCACATCATCATCTGCGCATCTATCACTCCAGTGTTAATGCTAAATTGTAATTATTTCGCCTCTATGGCCTATTTATAGCCTTACCTCCCTAATCTTACTACATTTGCACACTGTACATAGACCTGTACATAGACCTTTTCTATTGTGTTATTGACTGTACGTTTGTTTACTCCATGTGTAACTCTGTTGTTATATGTGTCGAACGGCTTTGCTTTATCTTGGCCAGGTCGCAGTTGTAAATGAGAACTTGTTCTCAACTGGCCTACCTGGTTAAATAAAAGTGAAATAAAAAATAAATCAAATCAAAACACACCCTGTGAACAGTCCTATCTGCAGTGACCCCTAGCAGAGTGTAAACATGAGAGATACTAGCCCGAGGTCGTCTCAATTGATTTGATGCTAACCAGAACAGACACAGATAAACATAATTCCCTTTGTTGTGCACTACTTTTCACCACGGTCCATAGGTCTCTGGACAAAAGTAGAACACTATATATAGGTGCCATTTGGGGACACATTCCAATGGCTGAACCACAGAAAGCCCCTTCATACTAGTGATGAATCAAAACCCTCCTTTGACTGTTATACTGTTAAAGTTCCTTCATGATGACACTGTCCATGGAGTGACCTGCTACTGAAGGAAACATTCTAGCTTACACAAAGAGATAGGTACGCACATATTTATACACACATACACATGCACACACACTCTCACGTGTCACAACTCATTATGTAGCTTGTGTCTCTACCTTGTCAGAGGGTAACCAGGAGTATCAATCTCTTCCCCTCTCCTCCCCTCTCCCTCTCCTTCTCCCTTCTGCCCACACCCAAACTATCTCTCTCCTCCCCTCTCTCTCTCCTTCTCCCCTCTGCCCACATCAAACTATCTCTCTCCTCCCCTCTCCCTCTCCTTCTTCCCTCTGCCCACATCAAACTCTCTCTCCTCCCCTCTCCCTCTCCTTCTCCCCTCTGCCCACATCAAACTATCTCTCTCCTCCCCTCTCCCTCTCCTTCTCCCCTCTGCCCACATCAAACTATCTCTCTCCTCCCCTCTCCCTCTCCTTCTCGCCTCTGCCCACATCAAACTATCTCTCTCCTCCCCTCTCCTTCTCCCCTCTGCCCACATCAAACTATCTCTCTCCTCCCCTCTCCCCTCTCCTTCTCCCCTCTGCCCACATCAAACTCTCTCTCCTCCCCTCTCCCTCTCCTTCTCCCCTCTGCCCACATCAAACTCTCTCTCCACCCCTCTCCCTCTCCTTCTCCCCTCTGCCCACATCAAACTATCTCTCTCCTCCCCTCTCCCTCTCCTTCTCCACTCTGCCCACATCAAACTATCTCTCTCCTCCCCCTCTTCACTCCATCTTTCTGTCCATCTCCGCCTCCATCTCTCTCCATTCCCCCTCCATCTCTTCCTCCATCTCCCCCATCTCCCCTCTGCCCACATCATACTGAATATAAATGGCATGGTTGAGCTTGCTGTGACTGATTGCATAGTCCTGCCTAGTCTCAAACAGTTTATCATGGCTCTTGACAGATCCTAGCACCAACTACCCTAGCTAACTGATATTGCTACAGTTGTTATGTCTAGGGGTCCTAGGCTGAGCTAAATGGCCTGTTACCTGATTCAAGGTGTGCATATACATGAGAAGTCAGAGCATACGGACCATGTTGTATGCATGTGCCCAGGCAACAGCCACCTTACTTGGGTTCAGGGTCAGCTCAGTCTTGACTCCTTGGTCGGCCACCACAATCGGATTACAATTTGTTCAGTTCTTGGTGAAGAAAATGCATTCATAAAAAAAGGAAAGTACACAAAGGCATGCCCCAAAAATGCAAGATTCAGACCTGGCAGAGCACAGCACCTGACCCGGTTGGTACTGCCACCTGGGGATAGAGTGCAGAAGTGGTAGTGTAGTGTCTAATTGCACTCCAAATAAATAAACTACCTAACCTATTCCATAACACTAGACAAGGAAAAACCGTCCCTGATTCATTGGAAATATTATTTGGACTATTTTAGCAGCTCTTGACACAGGAGCAGGAAGTGTACAACAAACTAATGGCATAGTGGGTGTTATGTCTCGAGTGGAACAAACTCAACCCCTCAGAGTGGTGCAAACTAATTAACTAGACATTCTGATTTATTGCATGTATTGTTCCAGCACAGTCAGTGTTGAGTCAGAACACTCCCTCGCAAGTGTTCTTTGAGAGCATCTGAGTGGACATTGATTTAGTATTTTAGTCATAGAGACTGGACTGCTGTTCTATTCAATAATAACTATGAGAAGAAGACAAGCTTTCTAGTGTCTGTCTGCATCCCCTATTGACTTAGGGCTAGATTTTCCCCTATGTACCTTTCAAAGGCAATGTTTTCGGCATTCGCAGAGACCGCAATCACGGTATAACACTGCTTATGTCGGCTCAATCTGAAATGACCTTTAAATGTCATTCAGGCTATTACGCAGATATTCCGCAGACCGGATTGGGTTCAGGCCTAACTGTCCCTGTTCTGAGAAATGGGGAAGAGGTTATTGTTGATATTGTTTTTATGCTATGTAGTTGTTATTGGGTTTATCTGACTCTAATAATCCTACTAGCACAGGCGCACGCACGCACGCACGCACGCACGCACGCACGCACACACACACACACACACACACACACACACACACACACACACACACACAGGTTTGAGGACACTCAATACCTCATGTTAAATTGACACAAACAAACAAGCACTTGATCACAGCTTTATGTTGCAGCTAATCCTTTCCACTGAAAGGTACTGTATACAATCACCATGGGATATGATATCTGTGGAAATGTCAGGGAAGGGAATGCAACTTTATTGCTTTTCAAACTCAATGTAGTTCAGATGCAGGGAATGTTTGTTACTTTCTGAGTCTGTCGTTACCGAATGAATAAAATGCCTACACGTTTTGTTTAGAATAACTGAGGCCTCATAGGTCAAATGTAGACAACACGTTTTGTGGATTTAGAAGAGTAAACTAAAACGTTTTTTTGGGGGGGTGTTTTGGCCATAGGATTAGATTTGGATATTCTATTTCTATGTTTTTGTTCATGGATGTCCCTTTTAGTAATTGTATTTCTATGGTTTTGTCCATAGATGACCCTTCTAGAGACTATATTTCTATGGTTGTGTCAATAGACGACGGTTCTAGTCATTGTCATTCTATGTTTTTGACTTCCTAGTTTAGAACTCTTATTCTGCTCCTTTTTCATCTCCAAAAGGTCTTTCAGGTTTCAGGTCTACATTGATGAATGGGACCCATAACTGTGGGCTGCGTCCTTCAATTGAACTTTAATTCAAATGTGCATCAATCATTTCTCTGCACCCTGTTCCATGGTAGATACTCAGAGTGAGCGAGCTTTGCGCTTTGTCCTTGTGGCAGCTCCACCGGTTTGTGAGAGTGAGAGAATGTGCGTGTGTGTCTGTACGTGTGTGTGTGTGTGTGTATGTGTGCTTACATGCATGCTCTTTGCGGATATATGTGTCCATATGTGTAGATGTGTGTTAGCCCTTCTCCCGTTTTTACTGTGAAGGGGTAAACAGACAGACAGATATAGGAACCACGGCTCACATGAAAGAGAGCCTCTCGCCTTGATGCAGTAAACATGCCCTCCCCTCGCTCGCCCTTCTGCCTCTCCAAAATGTATTGTCTGCCACAGCATGCCAAATAGCATGGCACGAGGCAGGAACTCCAACCTGTACAACAGTCAACAATGAGAGAGAGAGAGATGTTAATTTTTATTGTTTATTTCTCTTTTATATACTATCTACTTCACTTGCTTTGGCAATGTTAACATATGTTTCCCATGCCAATAAAGCCCCTTGAATTGAATTGAGAGAAAGAGAGGGGAGAACGATGGAGACTGAGGCTAAAAACACATTCTTTCAGTAGCCTCAGTTTGAATTAATGAAAGTCTGAAAGTTAGCTTAGATTCATCCTGTGTGAGTAGAAACTCTACTCCTCTCAGTGACTGTGACTAAAGTGTTTGTTAGGTGATGATTGTGTTGTGTGGTATACCATGAACAAGACGGAGAGAGAGAGAGTGAGAAAGACAGAGAGAGAACCAAAGAGAGAGATGGAGAGAGAAGGGGATAGATGGAGCGAGAAGGGGATAGATGGAAAAAGATGGAGCGATATGGGGATAGATGGAGATTGAAAGGGATAGATGGAGAGATATGGGGATAGATGGAGAGAGAAGGGGATAAATGGAGAGAGAAGGGGATAGATGGAGAGAGAAGGGGATCGATGGAGAGAGATGGGGATAGATGGAGAGATTCTTATTTCACTTTTGTATATTATCTACCTCACTTGCTTTGTCAATGTTAACATATATTTCCCATGCCAATAAAGCCCCTTGAATTGAATTGAGAGATGGAGAGAGAAGGGGATAGATGGAGAGAGATGGGGAGAGATGGAGAGAGATGGGGATAGATGGTGAGAGAGACGTGATAGATGGAGAGAGATGGGGATAGATGGAGAGAGATGGGGATAGATGGAGAGAGAAGGGGATAGATGGAGAGAGATGGGGATAGATGGAGAGAGAAGGGGATAGATGGAGAGAGATGGGGATAGATGGAGAGAGAAGGGGATAGATGGAGAGAGATGGGGATAGATGGAGAGATGGGGATAGATGGAGAGAGATGGGGATAGATGGAGAGAGAAGGGGATAGATGGAGAGAGATGGGGATAGATGGAGAGAGATGAAGAGAGATGGGGATGGAGAGAGATGGGGATAGATGGAGAGAGAAGGGGATAGATGGAGAGAGATATGGATAGATGGGGATAGATGGAGAGAGATGGGGATAAATGGAGCACAGGGAGGAGATAATGCCAGAATAAGAGTTGATACTGATGCTAGAATAAGAGTTGACAGGGATGCTAGAATAAGAGTTGACAGGGATGCTAGAATAAGAGTTGACAGTGACGCTAGAATAAGAGTTGACAGTGATGCTAGAATAAGAGTTGATAGTGATGCTAGAATAAGAGTTGACAGGGATGCTAGAATAAGAGTTGATAGTGATGCTAGAATAAGAGTTGACACTAATCCTAGAATAAGAGTTGACAGTGACGCTAGAATAAGAGTTGACAGTGATGCTAGAATAAGAGTTGATAGTGATGCTAGAATAAGAGTTGACAGTGATGCTAGAATAAGAATTGATAGTGATGCTAGAATAAGAGTTGATAGTGATGCTAGAATAAGAGTTGACAGTGATGCTAGAATAAGAGTTGACAGGGATGCTAGAATAAGAGTTGACAGTGATGCTAGAATAAGAGTTGACAGGGATGCTAGAATAAGAGTTGACAGTGGTGCTACAGTGAGGGAAAAAAGTATTTGATGCCCTGCTGATTTTGTACGTTTGCCCACTGACAAAGAAATGATCAGTCTATAATTTTAATGGTAGGTTTATTTGAACAGTGAGAGACAGAATAACAACAAAAAATCCCGAAAAACGCATGTCAAAAATGTTATAAATTGATTTGCATTTTAATGAGGGAAATAAGTATTTGACCCCCTCTCAATCAGAAAGATTTCTGGCTCCCAGGTGTCTTTCATACAGGTAACGAGCTGAGATTAGGAGCACACTCTTAAAGGGAGATTGTAGACCTACACAAGGCTGGAATGGACTACAAGACCATCGCCAAGCAGCTTGGTGAGGTGACAACAGTTGGTGCGATTATTCGCAAATGGAAGAAACACAAAATAACTGTCAATCTCCCTCGGCCTGGGGCTCCATGCAAGATCTCACCTCGTGGAGTTGCAATGATCATGAGAACGGTGAGGAATCAGCCCAGAACTACACGGGAGGATCTTGTCAATGATCTCAAGGCAGCTGGGACCATAGTGACCAAGAAAACAATTGGTAAAACACTACGCCGTGAAAGACTGAAATCCTGCAGTGCCCGCAAGGTCCCCCTGCTCAAGAAAGCACATATACATGTCCGTCTGAAGTTTGCCAATGAACAACTGAATGATTCAGAGGACATCTGGGTGAAAGTGTTGTGGTCAGATGAGACCAAAATGGAGCTCTTTGGCATCAACTCAACTCACCGTGTTTGGAGGAGGAGGAATGCTGCCTATGACCCCAAGAACACCATCCCCACCGTCAAACATGGAGGTGGAAACATTATGCTTTGGGGGTGTTTTTCTGCTAAGGGGACCGGACAACTTCACCGCATCAAAGGGACGATGGATGGGGCCATGTACCGTCAAATCCTGGGTGAGAACCTCCTTCCCTCAGACAGGGCATTGAAAATGGGTCGTGGATGGGTATTCCAGCATGACAATGACCCAAAACACACGGCCAAGGCAACAAAGGAGTGTCTCAAGAAGAAGCACGTTAAGGTCCTGGAGTGGCCTAGCCAGTCTCCAGACCTTAATCCCATAGAAAATCTGTGGAGGGAGCTGAAGGTTCAAGTTGCCAAACGTCAGCCTCGAAACCTTAATGACTTGGAGAAAATCTGCAAAGAGGAGTGGGACAAAATCCCTCCTGAGATGTGTGCAAACCTGGTGGCCAACTACAAGAAACGTCTGATCTCTGTGATTGCCAACAAGGGTTTTGCCACCAAGTACTAAGTCATGTTTTGCAGAGGGGTCAAATACTTATTTCCCTCATTAAAATGCAAATCAATTTATAACATTTTTGACATGCGTTTTTCTGGATTTTTTTGTTGTTATTCTGTCTCTCACTGTTCAAATAAACCTACCATTAAAATTATAGACTGATAATTTCTTTGTCAGTGGGCAAACGTACAAAATCAGCAGGGGATCAAATACTTTTTTCCCTCACTGTAGAATAAGAGTTGACAGTGATGCTAAAATAAGAGTTGACAGGGATGCTAGAATAAGAGTTGATAGTGATGCTAGAATAAGAGTTGACAGTGATGCTAGAATAAGAGTTGACAGGCATGCTAGAATAAGAGTTGACAGGGATGCTAGAATAAGAGTTGACAGGGATGCTTGAATAAGAGTTGACAGGGATGCTAGAATAAGAGTTGACAGTGATGCTAGACTAAGAGTTGACAGGGATGCTTGAATAAGAGTTGACAGGGATGCTTGAATAAGAGTTGACAGGGATGCTAGACTAAGAGTTGACAGTGATGCTAGACTAAGAGTTGACAGGGATGCTTGAATAAGAGTTGACAGGGATGCTAGAATAAGAGTTGACAGGGATGCTTGAATAAGAGTTGACAGTTGAAGATGAGAGTCAGTCTGATCTTTTCCCAGTTTCCCCGGCTGGGCTGAGAAACAGAACCATCCCCAATGTCAGCCCCCAATACAACTACAGTGGACATTGAACATACATGCTACATCAAACAGACACAGTTGTCCTCAGATGTCTCATATAGCGTGTAGCATGTTGGATGCAGTTGTCCTCAGATGTCTCATATAGCGTGTAGCATGTTGGATGCAGTTGTCCTCAGATGTCTGATATAGCGTGTAGCATGTTGGATGCAGTTGTCGTTGGATGTCGGATGTAGTTTGTATGTATGTAGCTAATATGTAACAGGGTTTTATCCCTCTCCCCACTCCCGCTCCTTCCTCTCTCCTCCCCTTCCTCTCTCCCTCCTTCTCCCCCTCTCCTTCCTCCTCCCTCTCTCCGATCACCTTCCTCTTTGTGTATTCAGCAGACGACCCCTCTCATTAGTCAGAATCAGTATGGCCCAATCATGATTTACATATCTCATTATGCCCTAATCATGAACCAGATATCTCATTAGCTGCCACATGGATGAGCGGCCAACTTGAAGTGTGTTTGTTCTTCTTTTCCATCTACTTAGTGATGATGAGGACATCAGAGGGAAATGGAGATAAAGCTTACTGGTGGTCTCCATTCAGATACCATCTGATTTTCTGCTTTTGTTAAATATCTGTTTTAAACAAACCAACTACCTGGCCCTGCTGTCTCCAACCAGCTCTGTAGCTCAGCAGATTCATGGTTAACAACCTCCTCATTGGCAGTCATTCCTAAAGCAGGACAGTGGGACATGATCCGAGTTCACTATCTTCTAGCCCTACACTATCTTCTAGCCCTACACTATCTTCTAGCCCTACACTATCTTCTAGTCCTACACTATCTTCTAGCCCTACACTATGGCATCCCGATCTCCATACAGCAGCAGTGAGAGGTGCAGGAGAGGGGAGTGGAGGAGAGGAGAGCCTGTCTTTTCTGGATCATTCCCTCTTCTTTCTTTACCGGTGGTCCCTACTCTCTGTCCTGTAGCCCCTCTCCTTCTCTACCGTGGTCCCTACTCTCTGTCCTGTAGCCCCCCTCTCTCCCTATTTCCAGAGTCTCCAGTCTCTGCTCCCTGCCCTGGCCTTGTTATAGGCAGCCCTCCACTAGTAGTAAAGCCTCCCTCTCATCTCCCTCAAGAGGTGGAAAAAGTCTGCATTCCCTCCTCTTCTTGAAGTACCCTCTGGGCTATAACAGCATCAATAGCTGGCCGAGAGAGAGAGAGAGAGAGAGAGAGAGAGAGAGAGAGAGAGAGAGAGAGGAGATGAGAGAGAGAGAGAGAGAGAGAGAGAGAGAGAGAGAGAGAGAGAGGAGAGAGAGAGAGAGAGAGGAGAGAGAGAGAGAGAGAGAGAGAGAGAGAGAGAGAGAGAGAGAGAGAGAGAGGAGAGAGAGAGAGAGAGAGAGAGAGAGAGGAGAGAGAGAGAGAGAGAGAGAGAGAGAGAGAGAGAGAGAGAGAGGTGTCTGGACTGGCTAAATGAGTGTAGGAGTTCCACTGGGAAGGAGCTTCTCTATAATATCAAACAGAAATTGGTCGAAGGAGAATGTCAGCGGGGGATTGTTAAAGAGTTGTATAAGATATCAAGCACTCAGTAGTAATATGCTGTTGCATAAACTATGAACAGAGTGAAAAAACACAGAATTATTAAAACATGTTTTTAATGATGGTAAGAACAATTCTAAAGTGGGCATGCAGTAATACTGCTGATAATAGTGATGGATCCTATATCTCTTCATGAGGCCTAGGAAATGCTACCTTCCTTTTAAACTTTCTGTTGAAGTAGATGATGATGAAACATGTAGAAACTAAACTATGGCAAATCAACATACTTCCTTACAGAATGTCCACTCCGATATTCCAACCAATCACTGCATGGCCACTATAATCACTATAATCACACAAACCCAGAGATAGACCATGCATGCATTACAAATGGCACCCTATTCCCTATATAGTGCTCTGTAAATATTGCACCTATATATGAGCCCAGGTCAAAACTAGTGCTCTACTGTATATAGGGAATAGGGTACCATTTGGGACAGGTTTCATGCACGGGGTTCCATTCTCTCTAAGCAGTGACGATGATCTCTGATTGCCATATTGTCATTGAAAGCAGGATCTGAAGGTGGAGGTCCAACCAACCAGCCGGGTGATCTCACAAAGAGTTAAACACAAACTATAATTGGTGTAATTTACCTCAATCTTTCGATTTAAACACCAGTAGTGTGCTTTAGAAAATAAAAAATATCGCTCTTTTTTCCATTTTGATATTACCATCTCATCAAGAGAGTGTGTTGAGGAAAATGAAGAGAGGCAAATATGAAAGTCGGTCTCTCAAAACTGCTAGATGGAGAGGAGAAAATACACAGCTTATGGCTATTACACACTCTCTTTCTCTCCCTCTCTAATTCCTTAGACAAATAGAAAGAGACAGTCAGACATCCTTCCCTATTGGTGCTAATGAGACATTGAGACACCAGCCTAGCTGAGTGTTGCGGGCCTCTCTCTCTCGCTCTTCATTACAAATACGCCCTAATGGACGGCCCGCTTCTGGTTCTCTCTCTCTCCATCACCCTCTTTCAGACAACCCCTTTTTTTTGAGTGGAGGTTGATGGCTAAGCACATTGCTCCCATCGTCCATAGGATCTGAGTAGGATACAATTAAAGCTACATCCATACCTTAAGTATGGATGAAGTGACTGCTCCATGGGCCTCCCATTCGAAATGGCAGAGTGGAGAGTGGGAGAGAAACTGAGGGTGAGTCTGTTTCTCAAATGGCACTCTATTCCCTATACAGTACATTACTTTTGACCAGAACCCTATGGGCAATGTGGCCCTATTCAGAAATAGTGCACTATATAGGGAATAGGGTGCCATTTGGGATCCAGCGTAGGGAATAGGGTGCCATTTGGGAGGCAGCCAGTCTGACAATAGGTGTGCCACTCCAGGACGTGACAACGTGCAATTAAGCTGCCATTGTCAGTACACAATGAGCTGTCATCAAGACATTGTATGCTGGATGAATAGACTAGAGCTTGATAATTGCATCAGTGTGTGAGTTTAACAATGACCCTGCTTCTCTTAAGATGGCTACTTAATTAAAAAGGAATGCTGGGTCCAAGCTGGATGGTGTGACTTTAGCCCTCACACAGATGAGCATGCAGGTAGCCAATCTCTTCCACTACCAGATGAATGCTGTACAATCACCTTCTCAGTACAATCTCACTGCTTATTTTGTGATGTGTTCTAATTTGATGGAAATACACGTTTATAGTGAGGTATTTTTCAATAGATTGGGCTGTGTGATCGGGTGTGGAATAGTTACATTAAATAACTGACTTCTCATTTAGTAAGATCATGCTATTTACCCATTATTTATATGTTTACCCATTCCTAGCATGAGTTATCCCATGAGGATACTGCCTTGATGCCTAATAAAGTGAATGATAATGCCTCCCTAATGGCACCCTACTCCCTATATAGTGCACTACTTTTGAACAGAGCCCTATGGGCCTTGGCCAGAAGTAGTGCACTACATAGGAAATAGGATGCCATTTGTGAAACATACTTAATACTGAGCTTTTCAAACGTATTCCTAATTAGGCAAGCTACTCTTCATGAGAAGAGTGCAAATGGCTTACTAGATTGCCTTATTAATCTTAATGTGTTTGTGCATCGTCAAATGCCACTTACTCAACCATCAGATGGGTTTATATCCTCATCTTTAGTACCACAACCAATATAAGGTCTCAGAGGCATACAGTACATACCGAGGTGCTGCTATGTAACTTCCCCAGTGAAAGCAAGAGAAGTGACTTTAAACTGAATTGTATACTGTATTCCCTTCTGACTCTAGGTGACTGTTTCAAAAGGACAGACAGGAAGTTAAAAACCTGCTGCGTCGCAGTCAATGCCCTGAAGGACCCAACGTAACTGGCCTGACTCAAACCTCCGGCCCCAAACTTTTTTTACTCAGGGTGACGTCCCTCCTGCCCACACGCAAGTATGCAGACTCTCACCTGTCCATGCACTCAGATAATGCCAGTGACTCAGCAATCTCCAGAGAACAGAACAGTGCATAACTGCCCCAGCCAGCCAGTAAGATAGCACACCACACACTGAATAAGGGCAATGCAGTTTGGTTAGGAGCAATCACAGTGTTAGATCTCAAATCATATTCATCTCTGATTCAGTCAGGGACAGATTAGACTGGAGGAGATTAGCCCATAGGTTATACCTGTCTGGAGCCTGGCATATTGGTGTGTGTGTGCTTGGCCCGGGGTGAGATGGAGGAGGAGGCCCAGCCTCCAGTGGCGAAGAGGGTTTGTGTGTGTGTGTGTGTGTGTGTGTGTGTGTGTGTGTGTGTGTGTGTGTGTGTGTGGTGTGTGTGTGTGTGTGTGTGTGTGTGTGTGTGTGTGTGTGTGTGTGTGTGTGTGTGTGTGTGTGTGTGTGTGTGTGTGTGAAGGGCGATATTATATGCGTGCTGTAATGAAAGCTCTCCGGGGGATTGGGGGATCGGTGGAGCTGCTTAGCCGGCTTTGTGGACTCCATTCAATCATAAATGGATGAGTCCCAAATGGCAACCTATTCCCTTTATAGTACACTACTTTTGAACAGGGCCCATAGGGTAGTGCTCCATATAAGGAATATGATGGCATTTGGGATGCAATAAAACATGGCATGCTGCAGCACAGGCAGGGATTTAGGAGCACTGCACTGTCGCCCCAGGGAGAGATGAGAAAGGGATGAACAGGTAGAGAAAGGGAGAGAGCAAGGGAGGAGAGAGCAAAATAAGAGAGAACAACTTTTAATACTTTTGTTTTCTGCTACTGTCTTTCTGTTTCATTTCACATACTAATGATTAGATCAGTTGGCATTATCACACTACTAGCTGATGTAGGGCGATATGAGATTAGAGGTAGGTATTCGATGGGATATAGAGGGTTGCGACTCAAATGGCACCCTATTCATTATGTTGTGCACTACTTTTGACCAGGACCCATAGTAGTGCACTATATAGGGGAGGGGGTGCCATTTGGGACACACACTAGCGAGACAAATGAAAGGAAATGTATCTCTATTTGATGGCAAGCCTGATAAGGGTTAAAGAAACCATGATATTTTGCTGAGCACTGTTCAAGAGATCTGAAGAGATTTATGTAATGTCAAATTGAGTCATGACGGCTAAAACCCTTTAAGTTCATTTACATTCCACTGTGGCCATCATCCTTCATATCAGGTCAAATCCATACACTTTGTCAGTGGGGTGAGCATGTGAAAGGAGACAGGCGTTGACGGATGGTTTTGATCACACTCTATTCTCTTTTTAAGGCAAATGATTTGACTCTGCCCAGGGCAGGAGGCTCACAAAATGCAGATTTGGCTGGCCGGAGTACAGTATTGGATCTCCAATGATAATGACATAAAATGTCATATTGTGTGAGGATATGCTAATGGTGAGAGAATCAGGCCTGTGGCAGAGTGGCTATAGTCTGGTGGACAGACACCCAGGTCCTGCACCAATACCTTGAAAATCCATCCCTCCGTCCCTTATTGTAATTTAGAGAGATATTCTGTTTGGCTGCTGTCTAATTTACTCTCTACCCCTCGGCTCCCCCTTGGCTCCCCTGCCATGTATGCACGTCTGAAGGGTCTGTATAGGCATAAGCAGTGTTGTGGTGGTGCTTCCACCATATTGCTTCCAACTTACAAATATGCAAAGATCGAAGAGTTGGGGCCAAAGGTGACCATTGGGAGCAATATGTGGGACCAGTTCTGACTCCCAGGAGGCTAAAAGAGGATGAAGATGATGCTCGGTCATGATTACTGTAAGAGGCACTCCCAACGAGATGGGCTCATATGCAAAGCGAAGAGCTGACATTTGAATGCCAGACGGATGGTTTCCTGTCGAGTTTTAGCAGAAGTTAAGTCACACACAGACATGCACGCACATGCACAGAACCACCCACGTGCATACCAGAAGACACACCAAAGTCACCAACAAATGAAAAGTATAGAACACGTCATTTAAATATTGTATTGATCTTTATTCATATTAAATTAAAAATATATTTTTGACAGATTCATGTAACAAAACTGCGGGAAAAGTATTTAAATGCTATAGCCTTGGGAATGGTAAAACGTTCAGTTGGAAGCAGCGCTGAAGTGGATTCAGACAATAACATCCTGTAAAGCAAACATCAGTAGCTCTGCTGCTACAGCTCTGTCTGATGCCTGACCCAAGACTAGGACCAGGACCAGGACTAGGGCCAGGAACAGGTCTAGGACCAGCTCCAGGACAAGGTCTAGGACTAGGACCAGGACTAGGGCCAGGAACAGGACCAGGACTAGGGCCAGGAACAGGTCTAGGACCAGGACCAGCCATTCTAGACTACAGTCAGATAAGTCCCAATCAACCAATCAATGAAATCATGAAGAACCAATTCAATAAACCAAACCAATATCCATAGACCAACAGACTAATATGTCAATTTAAATCTACAATATAATCCTGGCAAAAAGCTATTTGGTTTACCCAATTCCACCATCAGAGAGCAGGGGTCAGGGGTCAACTGGAGATACGAGGGATACCAGTCAATCTAGCATCATGTGGCTGCCCAAGAAGAGCAAAGGCTATTTGTGTTAGTTAAATTGTGTCTGTGTATGTATGCATTATCCAAGGCCCATAGTGCTTCCTCAGACCATGGATAGGAATGAAATACATATTGATTATGAATACCGGTTAAATTGATAGGAAATGATGGTGTGAGAGAGAGCGAGAGAGAGATGCAGGATAGAGAAGTATTCATCAGTATTGCAACAGAGCCTCAATCTCTCCAATGGCTGGGTGGTTTCTGTACAAAATCAAAAAATGGCTATAGGGGCAGGAGAGGATGGAGAGGCGACTGAAATATACACCCAAAAGAAGGAAAAAGCACCTCTACCCTGTGAGTAAGAGGTTTTTAACCACAAAGTCCACCAAGTCTAAATACAGTTACGAGGGAAACAGCGGGGACTAGAAAAACTGCAAGCTTTTTAAAATCAGAATTCACTGGTTAAATTACATATATATATATACAGAAATAAAAACCAAGAAGAAAACTGATCACACACACAATAATATTCAACAAAAAGCAGTAATATGACAGAATTAAAAGAGAAACCAAAAACATCCTGGCAGCCCAAAAAGTATTGTTTCCCTCTATTTATAAATGCACCTGGCCAATACTTCCACTATCTATAAAAATACTATTCACATTTTCTCGGTTGAAGAGCGGTATTAAAATGATCAGGAACAACCATTCAGTATAATGCCTGTGTGTCATAAAAAGAAATTCCCTCCCATATATTTGTTACCAGCAAATCAACATGTATTGTAAACTGTGCTTCCTCTACAACTGCTGTCTTTTCCTGTTGTTTTAAAGGAAGGAATACACAATAGTACCACTGTAAAATGAGCTGTGTTACAAAAGTACAGTGTTTTTGTGTGTTATAGTATATGATCAATTGTATGAATATTGTGTTAGTTAACTGGTATGTATCAATAGGTGAAGTTCTGAGATGCACTGAGTGCAGCCTCTCATACAGTATTTAGTTGTACATGTAGGGATTTAAATCCTATCTATGTGCAAAGGAATACTTCAGCCCATGGGGAAACAGGCAAGGCTTATTGGAACAAACTGTACATATTAATACCATAATAATTACAAAAATGTACTTTAGAAATTAATTTCGTACTATAAGAAATTACAGGAATACCGTCCATCATGTACTTTAGGTATTCACTCCAAGTTGTGGATCCAGGAGTGGATCCAGTTGGGAGTAACATTGAGATACAACAGTGTGAAAGAGGCCTTCACCGAAATGTCTGTGCCCTTTCTCATAGCAACAGAGTCAAAGAAACAACAATCTATTGCCATTATGAACCCCCCCCAATGAGATACACTAAGAAACATTACCATTAACACAATTTACAATACTCTTAAAGATGTCATGGTTACATCTGTTTTGATTACTATACCCCAAAACCGTAAATACAGTAGTAGCTGAATCAAATAAATGTGACAGTTTCAACATTGCTGATTAAAATGTGTGTGCACAATCAGTGTTGAGATGAAACAGAGGGAAAATTTGTGCTCCTTTTGTACCTAAAGGATTTTGCTAAAACAACCCGAAGACAATTCATTAAAGTGTTATGATTCTACGTCTCTCACTTCTGAAACTCCTCGCCGGTCGCTTCTTCAAAATCATTTTGGTCGTGTTCAAGTTGCTCCTCATTGACTGCTTTACGGCGGTCTGTTTTTAAATACACACCACACAACTTCAACAGTGTTTGCTACATACATTTCTTTAGTCATCTTTTTGAGATAAAGTAAAACTCCAGTGTCCTCCTCTGCTTCCAGCACTGCATCCAAACGCTGCTTCTCAGACAACCTATTGTAACACTGACGTATTGATCTCCTAACATTTGTGGAATGCTAATATCTCTGCCTTTTACCCTGCTTAGGATGGGAAACTATTGCCCTGTCCGCCAGTATTTATACCCGCCATGTTGGTTGGAGATGTTGGGTGATATGATTTCCCCACAGAACAGAACAGCAGAACAGAGCAGCTTTAGAGGACAAGGAGAGCTAGCAGCACACTGCTAGCTAAAAGACCGTTGTGATGGGTTTCAAATAAGGGTTTACCTTAAGGGATTGTTTCTCCATTACCTTCGGTGTTTAATGCACCGGTGTTGTATTCTCCTGTAGACTGGCTTTAATTGACCAGTAAGATCCATCATGAGTCCTCTTAACATCACTCTCATAGGCTGTCATTGCACCAACACCAATATCCCCATGTTCATCGTCTGGGATAAAACGTGCCCAGATAAACTCCCCAGATAAAGCAGAGATTCCACTCTACTGTTATACACTTATTTTACACAAGGACAATATATACAGATATAGTAAATCTTAGCTCTCAAACTAATCATCTTAAATCAGAGGAAAAATTCAATTTGAACCTCCAAAATGAGAATGAACAAACAAACAAACAGTACCTTGGTATCTGACACAGCCATCAGTGTTTATGTCCATGTAATACATTAATGTCCTGACAGAGAGCTAGGTCTACAGGACCGGTTGAGTCAGTAGACACTAGTGATCACACACACAGTGTTAACCTCAGGTAGAGTTGCCGAGGAGAAGCCTTAGCCATCTAAACAGGCCTAATATCCTCACATGGTTCTTCCACTGTAGCGTAGTTCACAAGGACTATAAGATCTGTAGTGATTCTACCACTGTAGGTTTATAGACAGGGACTAGACTCTGTAGTGATTCTACCACTGTAGGTTTATAGACAGGGACTAGACTCTGTAGTGATTCTACCACTGTAGGTTTATAGACAGGGACTAGTCTCTGTAGTGATTCTACCACTGTAGGTTTATAGACAGGGACTAGACTCTGTAGTGATTCTACCACTGTAGGTTTATAGACAGGGACTAGTCTCTGTAGTGATTCTACCACTGTAGGTTTATAGACAGGGACTAGTCTCTGTAGTGATTCTACCACTGTAGGTTTATAGACAGGGAATAGACTCTGTAGTTCGTTGTGATCAGCTATCTAATCAGACCTTATATCCTCCTGTGGTTATTCCAATGGAGCTTTGTCCGCTAGGACTATAAACTCTTTAGCGATGCTACCAGAGTAGCGATGCTACCAAAGTAGCTTTGTCTACAAGGACCACTTTCATGATTCTACCATTGTAGCTTTGCCTGCTAGCTAGCCTATCACTAAGCTCTGAAGTTCTTCAGATGGATCTTAATTGGCAAGCCATTATTTTTCATAAAGGAGGAGAACTGGAGATAAACACATCATCCAGGAAACATCTGTGTTTGGCTAAACTAAACAAAAAACAACACAATGCCTCTCCAAAAACTCCCTGACATGTCATTCTATTTTCACTGGAGTGGAGCGTCTTCTAGTTCTCCTGTCAGTGCTTCTAGACCATTACTACTAGCCTTGTTCTCTTCTTCCACCACTACCATCGTTTACTTCTGCTAGTCTTCATTAAAGTGCTGCATCTCTGGATCGGACAAACTGAAGCCACAATGAGAAAAATAACAGTGAAATGGGGGTAGGCTGCCTGCCTTTTGTATAGCTGCGATGCAATAGATAAAACATATTTCAAATAAACGGATTGAGAACCGGATGTTCTTCTGGCTGGGGAAACAATGAAGAGAGAGGTTTGGCTGTGCCAAAATGGTTAATAAGTCCTATCAAATTAACAAAACTCAAAAAGGCCCAAATCTAAATATTTATTTTGTGTTGACAGAATTCCCCCTCTACTAGCAGCGAAAACAAAAATCATCTGGCAGTATTCTGTGGGACATATGGACCTGGCCTTCCATAGATATATTGTCTGTCTACCTGTACTGTCATTATTGTCAAACATGAATAGAAAAGTGTTCAATGTCCTTGATCTGCTGTAGCTCCTGCATTTTCTTAATTCAAATGTCATTGCGGAGGAAGGAAATCTCTCCAAATGTTTTGGCACAGTTTCAGTTTCCATCTTGATTGCAAATTGTTGGAGAGGGATGCTCCTGTACTGTATGTAGGAGGGGGGATAGAAATTTGGGGGTGGAGCAAAAGTCTTAGTTTTAGGGGCCAGTTTGATGTTGTTTTAGTTGCAATACTATTCTTCATGGCATGATATAATATAATTAGAGTATTTCAACTGCTCAAATCTGATGCCATCCATCCCAAATTTCCCCCCAACATGAATATATAATTCCACAGAACATATCCACCAATGATGAGTCTGCTTGGCGTGTACTAGGTTTATTTCCTGTGTATTTCCATGCTTTGTTCACTCCTCACTGGCCACGGCCGACCCAAGACCAGATCAGGTTCTCAGGCTTCTCCTCTCCAGTTTGACCAGAACTCTCAATGACTCTCCTCCATGGTTGTGTCCACCACATCAGGGCTTAGTTATCCTCCTTTATGCCCAGGACCAGACCCAGCACCAGACCCAGGACCAGACCACGTTTTCAGGCCTCTCTTATTCCAGACAGACTGGTGTCTGCCGCCCGCCACCTATCCAGGCCCCAGAATTCTCCAGTCCTCCACACACGTGGGTCGCGTTCACACCGTAACAAAACATTTTGCAATGTCCAGGAAGTCCCTCGCTGTTTCAGGCATTGTCTTCCATTTGGTGCCTAATGAACATGACCCTGCCATCTATTTATCTTTCTCCTCCAACTGTCTCACTATCCAGTCCAGTTCAGAATTCAGTCCCCATCACCTCATCAGTCCTGTCTCCTGAGGTCTTTGTAACCAGCTCTGATAGGGGAACGAACAGACAGACTCTGCCAGGGTTTATCAGTTAAAAAATATTGCAACACACAGCAGTTTCCGATCTATATTCTATGACAGCATCGATCCAGATCCGGATTTGTCTGCCTCAGAAGTCATGTGGGTTAGAAGTTATAACAGCATGGCTGGGTGGTTGAGATCCTCTCCTTACTGATAAGCCTATTCCCTCTTAAATCCTGGGCTGTGGCACTTTCAGCCTGATGTATTTCAGTGTGTTCAACGTAGGCCATTCCAGCTTTACATACAGTATAACACTGCCATTTACTTGCTGTGACTTTGTCTTCTCATGCCGCTGCACTGCCTTGGCAGGTGCTATCTCCACTGCTTTAGAACCCAAGGTCAACGGAGCTCCCGGTCCAAAACGGAATGCACACGACGCTAACGCTATCTCTCTCTGTGTGTGTGTGTGTGTGTGTGTGTGTGTGTGTGTGTGTGTGTGTGTGTGTGTGTGTGTGTGTGTGTGTGTGTGTGTGTGTGTGTGTGTGTGTGTGTGTGTGTGTGTGTGTGTGTGTGTGTGTGTGACTATATCACACATGTACAGGGTTATTGATGTGTCAAGGTTGAGAGCACATCTTCCTTCTTTGCGAGATACAAATGAACATGTTATAGAGGATATGAGCTGTGCTGTGCAATCCATGTTTGAATTGCATTACGTATCCAGAGGGGTTTAAACCATGTCAACCAGCCAGCCAATCCCGTCAGCCAGCCAGTCAGTCCAGTCAGCGAACATTAATTCACCTTCCACATTATGAGACAGATGAATGGCGTGGCTGGGGCTTGGCAGACAGTGATGGAACAGCAGTGAATACACAGATGTATACATTTCCTCTTATATGAACCTGCTGTCCTGCACACCAACAGTTCTCATGACATTACTGTACGTGTTGTTGGTGGATTGCTACAAATGAACCCAGTTGGAAAATGTGGTGCTCCAAGTGTAGTGTTGTGTATCAACTGGGAATTACTGTATGGTTCTTACTAATAAAATAGTGTAGGTAAGATAATGAGCAAACAATTTACTGTAAGTGCTTCGAGTTCCTTGTTCTTGGCTACAATAGTCTTGTAGAGGGTTTTTCTGGGGGAGGCTGTTATTGTCTGTCAGTAGTCATTACATGTCGCTGTTCCTTTAGCGTTCTGCTGTTGATGTTGTTGTTGTTTTTGTTGTTGTTGGTTGTTGTTGGATGTTGTTGGTGAAGCTGGAGTCTAAGGGAGTATAAAGTCGGAGTCAGGAAGAGGACAAAGTCACATGAGAGAGAGGTCCACCGTTTCCCAGGAGTGGGTGGCGCCTGTGTGATCAACACTGAAGAGGCGGAGCTGAGGGAGAGTAGTGGGTGTGGTAGAGGAGGAGTTAAGGTTGGCTAAGAGGGGCTGAGTGGAAGGGGAGGCTGGCAATGTGCACATTAGTCCTGGGTTCAGCAGTATGTATATTACTGTAATATTACTGTAATGTTACTGTAATCCAGTATAAAGGAGATAGATACAGACAGAGAGGTGCTCATCAGTCCTGGGTTCATGGGTGGTAGGAGGCTCTCAGCATTTTGTATATTACAATAATATTACTGTGATATTTCTGTGTAATGTTACTGTAATCAGACAGACAGACATAGACGTGTCAGTCCAGTGCTGGTGAAGGGAACCAAGGTTGATACATTGATACGTAAATACTGCGTGAGAGGGACTGCCCACTCCTCCTCCTTCCTGTCTTCACTTCTCTCTCCTCCTCCCTCTCACACTCAGTCCTCTCTCCTCCTCCCATCCTCCCCCGATCTTGCCCTTCTTCCTCTGTCCATCCCCCTCACTCCTCCTCCTCCCCTTGTCTTCCTCCTCTTCTCACCCAGTCCTCCTCACTACTCCACGTTACACCACAGTGTTCCTCTGTCTGTAGGGCGGGGGCGGTAGCACGGTCCCGGGTTTCAGGGCGAACTCTGTCAGGTACTCCTGGTTCTCGGCCACGGCCGGCCGGATACGTCCGTTCTGCCTGTAGAAGAAGCGCGTGCTGCAGTCCTGCAGGTACTCGGGGTTGTGCAGGGTGGCCTTGGGAGGGAGGCTATGCTGCCAGTACTCTGGATTGTCAAACGTCTTGTTCTTGTCTTGTCTGGTCTTCTTGTCCACCATGATGGTGCCTGTGAGACCGGGGTGGAGGGTGTACCCAGGGTGGGAATGGTGACCTGGGTGCAGGATGTGCCCTGGGTGGGGGCCGGCTGCGCCGAGCCCGGGAGGTGCAGCGTATCCTGGTTGTGCGGAGACAGCGTGGG
This sequence comes from Salmo salar, assembly GCF_965601325.2. Lineage (NCBI taxonomy): Eukaryota > Metazoa > Chordata > Actinopteri > Salmoniformes > Salmonidae > Salmo > Salmo salar. The sequence continues at coordinate 26,710,653 of NC_138315.1, read as the reverse complement.
CGTTGGTTGCCTGGACGCTGTGGGAGGGGTTCCCTGCCTGGGTGGTGCCTGATTGGCCAGCAGTGACACCAGTGGCGCCTGGTTGGCTGGTAAGGGTGGCGAGGATAGGGTTGTGTCCCCCAGGGACTCCATTCTTTTTCAGGGTATAATCGGTGTAGTCTCCCTCTCCTGGCCCTGGTCCTCCGGGGTTGTGGAAGGTGTTGAGGTAGAGGGGCTCGTTGACGTATTCGTCATCCACTCTGGGGCCAGAGCTGGCCTGCTGGGGACCTATGGGGGCCACCTGTTAAGTCAAAGTTTAGTTAAAGTGCATTCAAATAGCTAGATAGTAATAACATGGACTATCTTAAAACACTTCTATGTGTTTGGGTAGTACATATCATAAAACAACGACTTAGACTCCTAAGGAATAACATGAGGTCACTACACTCAACACATCAAAGTAGAAAAAAGGGGGGCAATGTCAACAACAGTAGAAAACTGTATATAAATTTAGGAGCAAATAGTCCGTAAGTGATAGTCCAAATAGTCATAAAAAAGTCCACCTGGTAGGGGTTACAGCTGTCCAGGGTCAGAGTGTCTCCGTTCCTCCGGCGCGTCACAAACGGGTTCTCCTCCACGGGGTTGAGATAGTCTGTTAGAGAGGGGGAAAGAACGAGAGACAGAGGGGAAGGAGAGAGAGAGAGAGAAAGAAAGAAAGAAATAGAGAAAGAGAGAAAGAGAGAAAGAAAGAAAGAAATAGAGAAAGAGAGAAAGAAAGAAAGAAAGAAAGAAAGAAGAAAGAAAGAGAGAAAGAAAGAAAGAAAGAAAGAAAGAAAGAAAGAAAGAAAAAGAAAAAAAAGAGAAAAAAGAAAGAGAAAAAGAAAGTAAGAGAGAGAGAGGTTAGAGGCTTTCAGGATGAACAGAAGGTTTGGTATATTTTGAACTCACTGATCTCTTCACTAGTGTGCCCTCAGCCTCTGACATGCCTCTATGTGTGCGAATGTGTGTGTGTACGATAGTGTGTGTGTGTGCATGTACATGTGTGCGTGTGTGAGTGTGTACGTGTGTGTGATGTGTTGTGCTCTAGGCGTTCGTCTTTACAGCTCTCTGGATCAAAGGGTGAGGAAGAGGAGGAGATGATGAAACCTGGTTCTGACATCACTAGCTACACTACAGAACAGTACACCCCCCTGGTAACAGATGAGGCTCACTTTAAAGGATCAGAAGAGGAGTCTTTCACCTATTTTTGCATTTCTGAACTTTTATCTTCTTTCTAACTGGAACAGTTAATGCAAAGTACAAAAATACAACAAAAACCAAAGTGTGTTGCTATGGATAAAAGCTTTTTCAACGCAGACAAGACTTCATAAACAGTTAAGAAGTGCTTCCTGTTGTACATGACATTACCTGTGGAAAACACTGAATAGTGAAGACATGTTGTACCTGAGGAGGCCTTCTCCCTCATGGCGGTCAGGTATCCATCCTGGTCTGTGTCTCCTCTAGCTCCTCTCTCCCCCAGCATGATGGTGGGGTCTGCACTGTAGCGCTGTCCACTGCTGTCCTCCCCTGGACCTGAGGCTAAATATTAATAATACAATTCATTTCTATAGCACTTTTCATTACAGAGGAATCTCAAGGCAATGATCTGCGTAGGCAAAATAACACAAACAAACAAGACAAAATATAGACAAAATATATGAAGAATCAAGGAAGTTAAAATAACTGCTAAAAGAGGTGTCACCTGGGGCTCCACCTTGTCCTGGAGGTCCCGCGGGCCGGGGTGAGGCCTGCTTCCTCAGGGTGCCGTTACAGCGCTGGTCCTCGAAGCGTTTGTCCTCTTGGCCACTGCCGCCTTGCCCCCCTGCAGACTGGTCCCCTGGGGGCCTGCACCCTGGGACTACAGACAGGGACAGCACCCGTGGGATGGTCCCCATGGTACCCAACATGTCTTCCATGCCGAAACTAGGGTCTTGGTACAAAAACTGGTTCTGTAGAGAGAGACACAAGGAGAGAGAGAGGAGACAGAAGAGAGAGGTTTTCATATACAGTATACACTGCTGTGGTATAGGTAACGCCTGGTACACAAACTGGTTCTGTAGAGAGCGACACAGGGGGACAAATAGGTTTAATACATACTCCTGTGTGTTGGTACTTGGTTTAAGGGAGTGTTCAAGAGTATTGGTTCAAGCGAGAAGAGAGTCCCCTCCGTGAACTTTCTCGTCCCTCCTTTTCTCTCCTCCCCCATTCTCTCTCCTACCCTCTCTTCCTGCAATCTCCCCCTGTCCTCACCCCTCCTGTGGGTGAGTGGTCTCTACCCTCCTTCATCACCCTCCTTCCCCACCTGATCTCTCAGTCTCAGCGGTGGTCTGCATGTGTGTAGTCAGCACTCACTGAGGAAAACAGACTCTCTCTCACGCTGTGTACCCTCCACCCTATAGCTACTTTCTCACAAACACTTCTCCTCTCTGAACTCCTCTTTTCCCCCTTACAGAAAAATCATATATTGGAATATATTTCAATAAAGTATAAATATATTTCAATATATTGGGAAAATGTATTTATGAAATATATAAATAAATAAAATATATGTAGATATATTTGTAAAATATATGTCTAAAATATATACCCACAACTCACAAGTCACAACCTTCTCTACCCCAAAGATAATGTTGAGTCTCTACTAATCTTTGGTACATTAGCATTAGGTTCCCAAAGTGCTGTTTTGCATGCAAAAGTTGGATCATATTTGAGTTGTAGTTGAAAATACATTCTGCAGCTATTGAGGTATAGCCTACCTGCCACTTATGAAGCACAGTCAAAATAAATTAGGTGATTAGTTTATATCTGTAAATATATTTTCAAATATATTTTACTGAGCTGTCAATAACAATTTGAAATGTTCCCAAGCCACAGCCCCAGCCAGGCCTCCAACGGACAGAGCAGCCCTTACCATTCTGAGTTTTCACAAGAAGGAAAAGAGCAGCTGTCACCACCAAAAAGCTTTCTTGTGGATAACGGCATTTTATTTGATTATACATTCATAACATTGATTTAAAATATGTTGGGTGACAGAGGAAGATAATTTATTAAACTGCAAGCAAGAGATTTAATCAAGATTTCTAACATAGCTAGCTCCTTTTTTAGCTTGCCACCAATGTGCAGTGTGACTGACCAAGGTAAACATTTTTTGAAAATGAAAGTTGAGTAGAGTTCAGTAGAGTTAATGTCATGTATGTATTAGATATACAATACTTGAATTGCCAAAGCTATTGTTAAATGTTCTTGGCTAGCCAAGCAATGTGTTGCTTGCTAACTTAGCAAGCTTTAGTGACCCGGGTGTCTCTGATAGAATTGGCTAGCTCGAATTGGGAGCCTCAGCTGCCTATGGACAGACCCCTGCCAATGTAAGTAGTATTTTGTATCAGTAAGCTAGCTAGTCCTCAATGAAGTTAAAATGTGTTCATGAACAATAAACCATTTATTTATTCTTCATCTTGTGTGGAATTGTTTCACTGACTTTCTCTCTCTGCATTATCTATCTACAGGTGAGTCTGCAATGGACACTGGAGGTAAAGGAATCTGCATTGTAAGTATCAATTTGATGTTCATGAACATAAACCCCTAATTCTTCGACACTGCAGGTGAAGGAAGCTGCATTGCAATTTGTAATTGTATAACTTTGATATTCCAAGGCATTATTTCAAAATACATATGTTAAGTGCACATACATTGTAGGTCATTTGTACATTATATTTTGTGTTTCAGATGTGACCATCCAGTGACTCCCATGCCACAATTCAACAATGGACCAAGTTATTTGAGCAAAAAATGCAGATTATTGAAAGCACTCTTTTAGTTGTCAGTTATAAGTCATTCATTCAAACTTTTCAAAGCATACCACAGCATGCTATTATGATTTTGTGCTGAACTTTGTCATTTTATGCATTGAATTTTAATAAGGTCAAAAGCAACCTTTTCCATTCATTCAAATACATGTCAACATATATCAACATTTTATTAAATATATTTCAGACCCCTTGACTTTTCCCACATTTTGTTACATTTCCCTTATTCTAAAATGGATGACATTTTTTTTCTTCGTCTTCATCAGTCTACACACAATACCCCATAACTGAAATATGACATTTAAATAAGTATTCAGACCCTTTACTCAGTACTTTGTTGAAGCACCTTTGACAGCAATTACAGCCTCAAGTCTTCTTGAGTATAAGGTTACAAGCTTGGCACACCTGTATTTGGGGAGTTTCTCCCATTCTTCTCTGCAGATCCTCAAGCTCTGTCAGGTTGGATGGGGAGTGTCGCTGCACAGCTATTTTCAGGTCTCTCCAGAGATGTTCGATGGGGTTCAAGTCTGAGCTCTGGCTGGGCCACTCAAGGACATTCAGAGACTCGTCCCGAAACCACTCCTGCGTTGTCTTGGCTGTGTGCTTAGGGTTGTTGTCCTGTTGGAAGGTGAACCTTCGCCCCAGTCTGAGGTCATGAGCACTCAGGAGCATGTTTTCGTCAAGGATCTCTCTGTACTTTGCTCCGTTCATCTTTCCCTCAACCCTGGCTAGTCTCCGAGTCCCTGCAGCTGAAAAACATCCCCACAGTATGATGCTGCCACCACCATGCTTCACCGTAGGGATGGTGCCTGGTTTCCTCCAGATGTGACGCTTTGTATTCAGGCCAAAGAGTTCAACCTTGGTTTCATTAGACCAGATACTCTTGTTTCTCATGGTCTGAGTCCTGTAGGTGCCTTTTGGCAAAGTCCAAGCGGGCTGTCATGTGCTTTTTACTGAGGAGTGACTTCCGTCTGGCCACTTTACCATAAAAGCCTGATTGGTGGAGTGCATGCAGAGATGGTTGTCCTTCCTTGTCCTATGGTTCTCCCATCTCCACATAGGAACTCTGGAGCTCTGTCAGACTGGCCATGATGTTCTTGGTCACCTCCCTGACCAAAGCCCTTCTCCCCCAATTGATCAGTTTGGCTGGGCGGCCAGCTCTTGGAAGAGTCTTGGTGGTTCCAAACTTCTTACATTTAAGAATGATGGAGGCCACTGTGTTCTTGGGGACCTTCAATGCTGCAGACATTTTTTTAGTGCCCTTCCCCAGATCTGTGCCTCGACACAATCATGTCTCGGCGCTCTACGGAGAATTCCTTCGACCCCATGGCTGGGTTTTTGCTCTGACTTTTACTGTCAACTGTGGGACCTTAAATAGACAGGCGTGTGCCTTTCCAAATCATATCCAATCAATTGAATCTACCACAGGTGGACTCCAGTGAAGTTGTAGAAACATCTCAAGGATGATCAATGGAAACAGGATGCACCTGAGCTCAATTTGCGAGTCTCATAGCAAAGGTTTGAATACGTATTTATTTTTTATAAATTTGCAAAAATGTTTTCGCTTTGTCATTATAGGGTATTGTGTGTAGATTGATGAGGAACATTTTTTTTTAATCAATTTTAGAATAAGGCTGTAACGTAACAAAATGTGGAAAAAGGGAAGGGGTCTGAATACTTTCCCAATGCACTGTATATGAATATCTGTAATTTACATATAAGTTAATACATGTACATATTATTTTTCCGTAAGTCTCCTCCTCCTCTCTTCCTTCTCCCATCACCTCCTCTAATCTTCCTTTCTTCCTCCTCTCTTCCTCCTCTCACGAGAACAGACTCCAGACCTCATGCTGTGTACCCTTCACCCTATAACTACTCCTTCTCTGACAACTCCTCACATCACCTCACCTCCTCCTTCCTCATCTTTTCCTCCTCATCCTCCATATCAACACACAAATACTATAGGTCTTGGTTTTAAGTAGCCCTAGAGCATACAGTGGCAAGAAAAAGTACGTGAACCCTTTGGAAATACCTGGATTTCTGCATAAATTGGTCATAAAATTGTATCTGATCTTCATCTAGGTCACAACAATAGACAAACACAGTCTACTTAAACTAACAACACAAACAATTATACATTTTCATGTCTTTATTGAACACACTGTGTAAACATTGCAGTGCAGGGTGGAAATAGTATGTGAACCCTGGGATTTAATAACTGGTTGACCCTCCCTTGGCAGCAATAACCTCAACCAAATGTTTTCTGTAGTTGCGGATCAGACCTGCACAACGGTCAGGAGGAATTTTGGACCATTCCTCTTTACAAAATTGTTACAGTTCAGCAATATTCTTGGGATGTCTGGTGTGAACTGCTCTCTTGATGTCATGCCACAGCATCTGAATCGGGTTGAGGTCAGGACTGACTGGGCCATTCCAGAAGGCGTATTTTCTTCTGTTGTTGATTTACTTCTGTGTTTTGGGTCGTTGTCCTGTTGCATCACCCAACTTCTGTTGAGCTACAATTGGCGGACATATAGCCTAACATTCTCATGCAAAATGTCTTGATAAACTTGGGAATACATTTTTCCATCAATGATAGCAAGCAGCAAAGCAGCCCCAAACCATGATGCTCCCTCCACCATACTTTACAGTTGGGATGAAGTTTTGATGTTGTGTTGCGTGTTCCTTCCAAACAACTCAACTGTAGTTTAATTTGTTTTGCCAGCAGTGTACCAGGTGCACTTTTGCAAACTTCAGACATGCAGCATTTTTTGGACAGCAGTGGCTTCTTCCACGGTGTCCTCCCATGAACACCATTCTTGTTTAGTGTTTTACGTATCGTAGACTCATCAACAGAGATTGTTAGCATGTTCCAGAGATTTCTGTAAGTCTTTAGCTGACACTCGAGGATTCTTCTTAACCTCATTGAGCATTCTGTGGCTGTGCTCTTTCAGTTATCTTTGCAGGACTGCCACTCCTATGGAGAGTAGCAACAATGCTGAACTTTCTCCTTTTATAGACAATTGGTCTTACTGATGAACATCAAGGCTTTTAGAGATACTTTTGTAACCCTTCCTAGCTTCATACAAGTCTACCATTTTTTTTATCTTAGGTCTTCTGAGATCTCTTTTGTTCGAGGCATGGTTCACATCAGGCAATGCTTCTTGTGAATAGCCAACTCAAATTTTGTGAGTTTTTTATAGGGCAAGGCAGCTCTAACCAACATCTCCAATCTCCTCTCATCGATTGGACTCCAGGTTAGCTGACTCCTGACTCCAAATCGTTTTTGGAGAAGTCATTAGCCTAGGAGTTCACATACTTTTTTCAACATACACTGTAAATGTTTAAATGATGTATTCAATATAGACAAGACAAATACAGTAATTTGTGTGTTAATAGTTTAAGCACACTATTTTTGTCTATTGTTGAGACTTAGATGAAGATCAGATCAAATTTGAGGACCAATTTCCAGAAATCCAGGTAATTCCAAAGGGTTCACATACTTTTTCTTGCCATATCTGCCTATGTATATACCGTATGTTGTGATAATTTACACTGCAGTTACAACCTGAGAAGTGAATTTCACATGGGAAATCAACCAGTCAAACACAATATACTGAAACAGACATACATTAGAAGAAATTCTTTTAAGATATAATTTAATGGAGTTTATCATGAAGGGGATCCGGGCTAAATTATGGAGTTCTGTGAAAAGTTCAAATAATTTCAAACTGTGTATCTCAGTGTGCCCTTTGTCTACGGTTGAATAAGAGTGCTATTTAAATATCAGCGAGCACTTTGTAGCCAGGCTTCTAGGGAAAGAAGAGGTTAGGGAAAAAACAAGCATGTTGAATAGAGTAGAATAGGATAGAATGGAATACAACAGAATAAGATAGAATATAGTAAAATGTAATATAATGAAAAATAATAGAATGCCCTCTGAGAAGGAGAGAGAAGAGAGAGAGAGAAGAAGAGGGGGAGAAGAGAGAAGAAGGGGGGAGAAGAGAGAAGAGGGGAGAAGAGAGAAGAAGAGGGGCGAGGAGAGTAGAGTCTTACCCTGTTGGAGTCAACACGTGTCCTGGGTGTGTACGCCAGCGGTGGGATATTAAAGGCGTGAGGAACCAGGTACTCCTCAGCATCCATCAGATCCTCCAGCTCTTCCTCATCCAGCAGGCTCTGGAAGAACTTACTGTCGTTGGGGCTGGGCAGCTTCATACGGTCATCACCCTGGAGGGGGGAGGGAGAGAGAGAGAGACCAATTACTCCTCGTACACTTAGAATGTAATTTATTTTGGATTGCAAAACATATATCAACAAGATGTGCCTTTCAATCCCAGAGGACGACACATACTATCCTGGTCGTTCACTCTACTCCTCAGGATAAGGAGGGGTGTTCGAGGGGAAGGTAAGGTAACTCACCTGGATGACCAGGTAACGCTGGGGGTCCCGGGCCATCCTACAGAACTCTGCAGCTAGCTCCTTGAACTTGGGCCTGCTATCTGCATCTATCATCCAACCTGGAAGAGACACAGGGAGAGCTTTAGATGTAGAGCCATGGATAAGGTATACTGAAGGAGGATATCCCAGTGTGCTGGTTAAACTGGGCTTCCGTATATAGGTTACAGATCTTGTCATACTTTTGTGTTAGATTTTAATTATATGGTTGATTAAAAAAAAGTTACATTTTCTGATTATCAAATGTCCTTTTCTCAAGACCTATCACCTGCACAGCCATGTTAGTGTGTTAGTCTGCCAAGTTCCACAGACACGCAACCAATACCGCACCAAAGCAATTACTTGTGTGTTCTCTGTGCTACTCTACCAGATTGAAAGAGTAAAGGAGAGGGAAAGAGAGAGAGAGACATGGTGACCTCCCCTAATCCTGCCCTGGCAGTCTGGTTTAATGAGCAGGGGCATTGGGTACAGGATCATGGAGGAAGGTGACAGAGGCTGTTGGTCAGTCAGTGACACCCTGGGCCCAATGTGTGAAAGAGGGGCCACAGCCAGAGGAGAGAGAGGGGCCAGAGAAGCGGCACAGCACAGCCAGGAAACACCAGGGTAGTGCTCTCTGCATGGACATGGGGGCGTAGTGCCGTCTGTGACCCTACCCTATACTACTGGGGTCATAGCAGCGCGGCCGTGTGTGTGTGAGAGAGAGAGAGAGAGAGAGAGAGAGAGAGAGAGAGTTATACAGCGTAGCTTACATTTGACCATGACCATGTATACATCTATGGTGCAGATGGGAGGTTGGGGAAGACGCTCTCCTTTCTCCAGCAGGTCTGGGATGTCCCGGGTCGGGATGCCATCATAGGGCTTCCCCCCGAATGTCATCAATTCCCAAATTGTCACCCCTGAGAAGAGGTGTAAAGTTAAAGGTTTGCCAAATATGATAGATACTAAATCGTAAGAGTTCACCACAGCATTCACATTACCGTATAAAAAAGACAGCATTAAGACACATTGATTGATTGATTGATGTGAGTGTCCAGTCTTACCGTAGCTCCAGACGTCACTCTGGTGTGTAAACTTCCTGTAGTGGATACACTCCAAGGCCATCCACTTGATTGGCATCTGTAGTTATGGAGACACATACAGTGGGGTCTGAAATTATTGACACCCTTGATAAAGATGAGCAATAATGACTATATAAAATAAATAATTCAAATATATTGTGTGCTCACAAAAATTGGGAAATTATTTTATTTTATACTAATACAATTGCTCAGAGAAATAAATGTTGTTTAACAAGTAATATTTGTAATTTCTCAAAAAGGTAGGAGTAAAAATTATTGACACCCCTAAACATTTTTATTTAAAGTAGTCAAAAGTGTAGTATCTGGTCGCATATTCCTGGCACGCAATGACTACATCAAGCTTGTGACTCTACAAACTTGTTGGATGCATTTTCAGTTCGTTTTGATTGTGTTTCAGATTATTTTGTGCCCAATATAAATGAATGGTAAATATCCACTATAACTGCCTTGTTGACGTAATATTTACAAGATATTAGCAAATGGCACACAAACAGTTTTAGTGAAGGTTAAGTTGATGCCAAATGGATCACGTAAACAAATATTTGGTGACTTTTAGTCCCTTTTCAGACTAATTTTGATCGGGACACTGCTGTATAACAGTTTGCTCTTCCTCTAAATGGATCATTGGCATTGGTAAAACAGGAAGTGTCACGAGAAAAATACATAATTAAGAAATATGTATGGTCAGAATTGGACATCATGGGCTGATTACAGATGAAGGATCTTAATTTGAGGTAGTTTGCAACAGCAGGAATATTCTTAGCAATACAATTAAGATCCTACACCTGTAAGTTCTGAACTAAAAACCATGCTCATTAGTCTCCATGAAATGTTTAGTCCAGAACTAGGCTTGACCTCCAGAAAACCAGACATGCTAGCCTCCCCTGTTATTGGTAATGGTGAGAGGTTAGCATGCTTTCGGGGTGTGATCTTTGACCCTCTCTAACGTTCTCAAAAAGCACACTTGTGGCCACCACCCCCATCAAAGTTACTCATCCCTGCACTACGGTATAGAGAATACACGCATCTAGAAGAATACAGGGACAGAGAACAGACAGAGGGGAGAGAGGCTCACATTTTTGGAGCAGCAAAACAGTAGGCAGATATAGATGATCTTTTTCTCTAAATATTTCCGGCCATGCTTACCTTGCCCCCGTCAGCGTTGTACTCCTTCTCGTTGACGTCCAGCAACCGAGCCAGACCAAAGTCAGTGATCTTGATGTGGTTGGGGGACTTGACCAGCACGTTACGGGCAGCCAAGTCCCTGTGCACCAGTCTCCGCTCTTCCAGATACATCATACCCTGCAAAAATCCCACAAACAAACACTGTTACTGAACAGTGAAGAAACATCGTCATCAATATAGCCATTGTCATCATCATTATCAGCAGCAGCAACATCATCCTCATCTTCATCATTATCACCATCATCTTCATGGCTGGTATCATCATCATGAACTACAACATCACATATCTTTTTGTAGTGATGGGCATTCCGGCTCTTTTCAGTGAGCCGGCTCTTTTGGCTCCCAAACGGCTCTTTAAAAAAAATATGTTTTGTATTTTTTCAAGTCAAACAGTTTGCGATAGTTTGACTATGATTGGTGTTAAAACAATTCTAATTAAATTATTACATGAAATCATACTCTACCTTAACCACAATGTATTTAAAAATGCATTGGTTTGTTATGAAAAAGAATGCTATTAAACATTTGCATTTAAAGTATAACTTTTTAATGTATATAAATAAATGTAAAAAAGAAGGATGCTATTACACATGTGCATTTAAAGTATAACTTTTTTAATGTATATAAACAAAGTGCATATAAATGTAACAATTCAAAACAAATACAACCTAATAATAGAATATTGCACCATATCAAAGAAAAATAAATAACAATGTGCAAAACTGCAGCATCCCACTTAAAACATTAAACTGGTCCCTCTTTTCTCTCTCTTCTTCATTGCCATGTTATAACCAGCAGCACACAGCAATGCTGACCATATGTTTCTTTTATGAGAGATTTGCATTCTGAAATACAAGCTGCCTCACTTTCGAGGAGCTGATGTGGTTTCTTCTCTCAGTAATTATTTGTCCCGTTTTCGAGAAGACCCTCTCAGAGGGAACGGATGTGGCCACTATGCAGAGTCTCCCTGTCATGACTTTAGTACGCCGTGGGTAGACAGAGGCCTTGTTCTTCCACCAGCTCAGAGGATCTGCAGATCTTTGGAGGAGGGGCTCCTCCAAATAGGATCGGACCTCCATTATGGCATCTGCTGAGGGATTCCTTCGTGCTGCATCCCCAGTTGCTCTCTCGTCAAACAGCATCCAAACAGCAGATGTTTGTTGCACTACTGCTGGTGCTTCTGCTCCATCTGATCCCTCTTCTTCCTGTTGCCCTGGTGCTTGAGCCAGCTGACTGCTGGGGCTGTTCTTCCCTGCTGCTGTGGTTATTCTTTGAAGAGCCTCATCAATCGCTCTGGCATCACTGAAGGCTAACTTCTTAAACCTGGGGTCAAGCACAGAGGTTGCTGATAGCACGTGATTATATTCCATTCTGTGGAACTTTCTGTCCATTGATTAACATAGGGTGTCCATCAACTCTGTCACATATCCTGAGGTTACATTTGCTTCTCTCTGGCGGCTGGCTGTGATTCGCTGCAGACCCTTACACAGAAGTATCATTTTTAAGGCTGTCACATAGCTGAAAAGAGAGAACAGTAACGTATTAGTTCAGGTTCATGTTTTGTCTACTGATACTACATTCTCATCTACTGCTCATACAGTTGAAGTCGGAAGTTTACAAACACTTAGGTTGGAGTCATTATAGCTCGTTTTTCAACCACTCATTTTTCGGTCAGGACATCTACTTTGTGCATGACACAAGTAATTCTTCCAACAATTGTTAACAGACAAATTATTTCACTTATAATTCACTGTATCACAATTCCAGTGGGTCAGAAGTTTACATACAATAAGTTGACTGTGCCTTTAAACAGCTTGGAAAATTCCGGAAAATTATGTTATGGCTTAAGAAGCTTCTGATAGGCTAATTGACATATTTTGAGTCAATTGGAGGTGTACCTGTGGATGTATTTCAAGGCCTACCTTCAAACTCAGTGCCTCTTTGCTTGACATCATGGGAAAATCCAAAAAAATCAGCCAAGACCTTAGAAAAAACATTGTAGACCTCCACAAGTCTGGTTCATCCTTGGGACCAATTTCCAAATTCCTGAAGGTACCACGTTCATCTGTACAAACAATAGTACGCAAGTATAAACACCATGGGACCACGCAGCCATAATACCGATCAGGAAGGAGATGCGTTCTGTCTCCTAGAGATGAACTTACTTTGGTGCAAAAAGTGCAAATCAATCCCAGAACAACAGCAAAGGACCTTGTGAAGATGCTGGAGGAAACAGGTACAAAAGTATCTATATCCACAGTAAAACAAGTCCTGTATCGACATAACCTGAAAGGCCGCTCAGCAAGGAAGAAGCCACTGCTCCAAAACCACCATAAAAAAGCCAGACTACGGTTTGCAACTGCACATGGGGACAACGATGGTACTTTCTGGAGAAATGTCCTCTGGTCTGATGAAACAAAAATAAAAATTTTTGGCAATAATGACCATCGTTATGTTTGGAGGAAAAAGGGGGAGGCTTGCAAGCTGAAGAACACCATCCCAACCGTGAAGCACGGGGGTGTGCAGCATCATGTTTTGGGGGTGCTTTGCTGCAGGAGGAACTGGTGCACTTCACAAAATAGATCGCATCATGAGGGAGGAAAATGATGTAGATATATTGAAGCAACATCTCAAGACATCAGTCAGGAAGTTAAAGCTTGGTCGCAAATGGGTCTTCCAAATGGACAATGACCCCAAGCATACTTCCAAGTTGTGGCAAAATGGCTTAAGGACAACAAAGTCAAGGTATTGAGGTTGCCATCACAAAGCCCTGACCTCAGTCCCATAGAAAATGTGTGGGCAGAACTGAAAAAGCATGTGCAAGCAAGGTGGCCTATACACCTGACTCAGTTACACAAGCACTGTCAGGAGGAATGGGCCAAAATTCACCCAACTTATTGTGGGAAGCTTGTGGAAGGCTACCCGAAACGTTTGACCCAAGTTAAACAATTTAAAGGCAATGCTACCAAATACTAATTGAGTGTATGTAAACTTCTGACCCACTGGGAATGTGATGAAAGAAATAAAATCTGAAATAAATAATTATCTCTACTATTATTCTGACATTTCACGTTCTTAAAATAAAGTGGTGATCCTAACTGACCTAAGACAGGGAATTTCTACTAGGATTAAATGTCAGGAATTGTGAAAAACTGAGTTTAAATGTGTTTGGCTAAGGTGTATGTAAACTTTCGACTTCAACTGTATATAATACTGGATTAAATAATGATGTAGTTACAACTGCTTACTGTACCTCTCCCCACAGTGACCTGCTCAAAGGGTTCCAGGACTCTGCACACCTCCTCCACCACCTCCCATTCCTCTTGGGTCAGAGCATCAACAGGTGCATTGACAATGGCCAGGGTAGAGATGATGGCATCCTTTGACTCAAGAAACCACTTCAACATATAAAATGTTGAATTCCACCTTGCAGTGCAGTCTTGTTTAGGCCTCAGCTCAGGCATCCCCATCTGGTGTTGTGTAGACTTTAGTTTTTCAGCACCTACTGTGCTCCTGTGGAAGTTCTCTGAGGTGTGCCTGTCGCTGAACTCAAAGCAGTCCAGAAGACAGCTAGACATCGAAAAATCTTCAATGAAGTGACATGTAACCGACATGTAAGAAGTGGTTACCCTTGATGTCCAGCAGTCAGTGGTCAGGCAAACTGCAGTAGCTTTTTGGACTCTTTCCCCCACTGAAGCCTGTGTGCTCTCGTACAGTAGTGGAATAAGTGATTTTGAAAGGGTTTTCCTGCTTGGAATTGTGTACATTGGATTTAGACTATTACTATCATTTCTAAAACCTCTGTCCTCCATGATCGAAAATGGCTGGAAATCGGTGGAAATCATTTTAGCCAATGCAATATCAGTTTGACCTTGTTTTGCTACAGACATAGACTTTGGTATAAACTGGTCCATAGAAGACTGCGTTGCTGTGGGTTGCGGAGTAGGCCTACTTGACTGAGTGGATACATCTTCACGTGTGGCGGTGCTGGCTCCACCACTATCACTAGCAGACCCGCTAGATTCTCGAAGCTCTGCTACAGCTAGCTTCACAGTTGGGTGCACAGTTGGCATATGCCTGTGTAGGTTGTGTGTAGAACCAGCTTTATATGAGATTTTGTTTTGGAAAATTCTACACTGTGCTCTAACATTGTCTACATGATTGAAATGCATCCAAATGCTACTGTGCTTCCGACTCATTTTCCAGCTGTTGTTTTCACAGCTGTCCTTCCTCTCTCTACTCGGCTGCTAAGTGTGTGACTGTGAGTGAGTTGGCTCGGCCCTCCCTCACACATCTTTGGTTCATTGGTTGACACTGTGTGTTTGATTGACAGGAACAACAGGTGAGGCTGTTAGTCAGAACGAATATGTGTACGCTTGAGCATTTAGGCCTATATTATTTGATACATTTTTTTGTTCTTTGAATTAGTTAATTCTATTCATTTAAATATTTTGATTATTCATATCTTAATTTTTTTAATATTTTTATAAATAGATTTGGCTCTTCTGATATGCGAGCCGGCTCCCAACGTTCACCTACAAGAGCTGGCTCCCAACGTTCACCTACAAGAGCCGGCTCCCAACATTCACCTACAAGAGCCGGCTCCCAACGTTCACCTACAAGAGCCGGCTCCCAACGTTCACCTACAAGAGCCGGCTCCCAACGTTCACCAACAAGAGCCGGCTCCCAACGTTCACCTACAAGAGCCGGCTCCCAACGTTCACCTACAAGAGCCGGCTCCCAACGTTCACCTACAAGAGCCGGCTCCCAACGTTCACCAACAAGAGCCGGCTCCCAACGTTCACCAACAAGAGCCGGCTCCCAACGTTCACCTACAAGAGCCGGCTCCCAACGTTCACCTACAAGAGCTGGCTTCCAACGTTCACCTACAAGAGCTGGCTCTCAGAGCCGACTCGTTCGCGAGCGACCCATCACTAATCTTTTGGGCACAAAACTATATCACCAATATCATCAGCTATGCAAAACTTTAATCAACTATCATAATTGATTTGACTCTTCAGAAGGAGAATCCATTTCATAACAGTGTATTGGGGCTCGGCAAAGTGTCATACTTTTTTACTAAACAATTAAAAAAGAACAACTTGAGTCACCACCCTTTAATGAATAGATAGTTTGCAGCGATAAGGCCCGACTGAGAGTCTTTCTTTCCTTGATAACGTTTCCTGGTGCAGAAGCATCAATCTGTGTGATAAAACTCCTGAAATTGATTTTGTGGAGGAGTGAACAATACAGGTAATTGATTAACGTGTGTATGGAGGGAGTGTGTTGCAGAGACCTTATACATGGCAACACTGCTGCTGTTGTACAATAGCGCTTCTTCTATTTCCTTACGACACTTGAGGTCAGGAGTCCCCGCACCAAGCAACACCTTTTAATAAAGCTGGATGTGAGCTGCAGTGTTTAACCTAAAAAAGTATTGTAGACTGAAGTTCAAAGTAGAGAAGAACAAAAAAGCTACTCAAGAACTTGAGCAGCCCACACAAAGTGAGTGTCTTGCATCTGATGGCAGAGCAAAATGCACACACCATGCACCCGCATATCAATGAAAGGGTATTCAATGCCAAAGTAACAGCAGTGTCTGAACAAATATCGCCTGCGCTATAGAACTATAGTCCCCATTGTATATCGCTACAAGATTGCCCCAGCCTCTGAAGAATAAGAAAAGCAAATTCACCTATTTAAGTTGGTCTCAGAGTAAGAGAAAGCACGTTGGGTCCAAGCAGTGAGCAAACAGAGAACAGGTCTTATTTGAAACCATAACAAATTGGATTTAGGTTGGAATGGGTAGAATGGGGGCTGAGGAGGGGGGGAGGAGGAGGAGGAGAAGGAGAAGGAGCGTGGAGGTGGTATAAGAGGTGAGATTCCAGTGGTAAGGCTGTCATCACACCTGGTCATTTGGGCGGGAGAAAGAAGAAAACACACCCTCTTTCTCTTCCTTTCTCCCGCTCTCCCACTCTCACTTTCTCTCTCGCTCTCCCTCTGTTTCTTTCTCTCACCATCCCTCTCTCTCTCTAAGCAGGGGAGCGGGGGAGAGGGTTATTGAAGGGGAGGTGCAGACAGGTCTTCCATACCTAACAGGCACAACAGTGAAAGGGGAATGAGAGCTGTGGGAAAATAGAGAGAAGGAGAGAGAGAGAAAGAGAAAGAAAGTAAGAGAGAGAACGAGAGAGAAAGAGAGAGAAAACAAAGAGAGAGAGAGAGAGAGAGAGAGAGAGAGAGAGAGAGAGAGAGAGAGAGAGGACAAGGAAGAGCAGTGTGGAAAGAAAGACAGTGGGCCAATGCTAGTGTTGATGTTCTCAGTTACATAGGCCAAATTGAAATGAAGTAATAGGCCACGTATAGGGGGATGTGTCTGCTAGGATACAATGTTCAGGTTCAAACAGGCGTGATCACAAACGTGCACACGCACACATGCACGTACATAGGTATGCACGCAAGCAAGTACGTATGCACGCACACACACGATAATCCCTGCTATATCCTAACCTTCTTTGAACCCAGTCATCCCAGCCATCTGAAGGAAAAGCGTGCTGTCAGAGTGTGTCCTTCCTCTGTTCCTCTGTGCTGTCGATCCACTACAGACCCTTCTCTGACTCTCCCTTTCCCTCTCTCTCTCTCTCTCTCTCTCTCTCTCTCTCTCTCTCTCTCGTCCCCTCTCCCTCTCTCTCCCATTCTCTCTCGATCTCTCTCTTTAACACTGGTTGGCTTCAGTGTGATGAATAGCTCAGCAGTAATTGTCCATTAAAAGTGAATTACCTGTGGATTTGGAAGGCTAAACACAGAGGTGGGAATGAAGAGGGAATGGATCTGTTCTGACACAGACAGACAACCATCTGAAATATGGACACTGCTTCACTCCCAGTGTGTTCTTTGGAGGAGGAAGAGAGGAAGACAGGATGGGAGGAAGAGAGGAAGAGGTTGTGATTGTGGTAAGAGGGGGGAGTAGGTGTGTGGCTGTGATTGACAAACTGTGTGTGTGTGTGTGTGTGTGTGTGTGTGTGTGTGTGTGTGTGTGTGTGTGTGTGTGTGTGTGTGTGTGTGTGTGTGTGTGTGTGTGTGTGTGTGTGTGTGTGTGTGTGTGTGTGTGTGTGTGTGTTCAGTGGCAGTCAGCCGGTGTGCGTTGTGTGTGAGTCGTGCTGATGGGTCCTGGCAGAATCTTATTTGTACATAAATCGCTCTCTCTCTCAGTAATCTCCTCAATTTTCAAGACAATTAAGCAGTGGAAGGAAAATGGATGGCTTGCCAACGCTTGAATGTTAATTACCTAGCACAATGATAGGGTGTGTGTGTGTGTGTTTGTGTGTGTTTGCATGTGTGTGGGGATGGAGATGGGGAGTGAAGTGTTTAGGATTGGAAGTGAGAGACCGAGCTGAGTGGCGGAGGACGTGCAGACACTTAGCTTGTTTTCCCCCACCTGGTCGGTTTATCTGATTGCTGCTCAATGAGGTGGACACGGTAGGTGGAAACAAAGACCAGGAACTGGAACACAACACTGTGTGTATGCGTGTGTGTCTCGGTGTGTGTGTCTGTGTGTGTGTGTGTGTGTGTGTGTGTGTGTGTGTGTGTGTGTGTGTGTGTGTGTGTGTGTGGGTGTGTGGTTAATGCTGGGTTGTGATAAACACATACATATACTAGGTGAGGAGAGGTGAGAAGAAAAGAGAAGAGATAAGGAGAGGTGAAGTGAGGAGAAGAGAGGTGAGAAAAGGAGAGAAGAAGAGAGAAGAGGTGAGGAGAGGTGAGGAGAGTTGAGAAGGGGATAGAAGAGGGGAGGAGAGAAAGGAGAGAAGAGGAGACGAAAGGCGAGAAGAGGAGAGGTGAGGAAAGGAGAGATGAGGTGAGAAGAGGAGAGAACAGGAGAGGAGAGGTGAGGTGAGGAGAAGAGAGGTGAGAAGAGAAGAGGAGAGGAGAGAAGAGGAGAGGTGAGGAGAGGAGAGAAAAGGAGTGAAGAGGAGAGGTGAGAAGAAGACAGGTGAGAAGCAGAGAGGAGAGGAGTGAAGAGGGGATGAGAGAATTGAAGGGAAGAGGAGAGGTGAGGAAAGGAGAAGAGAGGAGAGGTGAGGTGAGGAGAAGAGAGGTGAGAAGAGGAGAGAAGAGGGGAGGAGAGAATTGAAGAGAAGAGGAGAGAAGAGGAAAGGAGAAGAGAAGTGAGAAGAGGAGAGAAGAGGTGAGGAGAGGAGAGGAGAGGAGGGAGAGGAGACGAGAAGAGAAGAGGAGAGAAAAGGAGAGAAAAGGAGAGAAGAGGAGAGGTGAGAAGAAGAGAGGTGAGGAGAGGATAGGTGAGAAGAGGAGTGAAGAGGGAAAGAGAGAATTAAAGGGAAGAGGAGAGCTGAGGTGAGGTGAGGGGAGGGGAGGAGAGGTGAGGGGAGGGGAGGAGAGGCTTGAAAGGGGGAGGTGAAGAGATGAGAGGTAAGGAGAGAAGGGGATAGAAGAGAAGAGGTGAGGAGAGAAGAGAAGAGGAGAGGAGAGGAGAGGTGAGGAGAGAAGAGGAGTGAAGAGGGGAGAAGAGAATTGGAGAGGAGAGGAGAGCAGAAGGGAGGAGAGGAGAGGAGTAAAGGGGGAGGGGAGGAGAGAATTGAAGAGAAAAGAAGAGGAGAGGTGAGGTGAGGAGAAGAGGGGTGAGAAGAAGAGAGAGGAGGAGAGGAGAAAAGAGGTGAGGAGAGGTGAGGTGAGGAGAAGAGAGGTGAGAAGAGGAGAGAAAAGGAGAGAAGAGGAGAGGTGAGAAGAAGAGAGAGGAGGAGAGGAGAAAAGAGGTGAGGAGAGGTGAGGTGAGGAGAGGAGAGTTGAGAAGAGGAGTGAAGAGGGAAAGAGAGAATTGAAGAGATGAGGAGAGGTGAGGAGAGGGGAGGAGAGGCTTGAAGGGGGGAGGTGAAGAGATGAGAGGTAAGGAGAGAAGGGGATAGAAGAGGAGAGGTGAGGAGAGGAGAAGTGAGGAGAGAAGAGGAAAGCTGAGGTGAGGAGAGACGAGGAGAGGAGAGGGGAGGAGAGTTGAGAAGGGGATAGGAGAGGGGAGGAGAGAAAGGAGAGAAGAGAAGACAAAAGGTGAGAAGAGGTGAGGAAAGGAAAGAAGAGGTGAGGAGAGGAGAGGATAGGAGAAGAGAGGAGAAGTTTAGAAGAGGTTAGAAGAGAAGAGAAGAGTTGAGGAGAGATGTGAGAAGGGGATAGGAGAGGGGATGAGAGAAGAAGAGAGGAGAGAAGAGAAGAGGAGAGAAGAGGAGAAGTGAGGTGAGGTGAGGAGAGAAAAGGAGAGAAGAGGAGAGGAGAGGAGAGGTGAGGTGAGGTGAGATGAGATGAGGAGAGAAGGTGATAGGAGAGGTGAGGAGAGGAGAAGTAAGGAGAGAAGAGGAGAGGTGAGGTGAGACGAGAAAAGGAGAGAAGAGAAGAGGAGAGGTGAGGAGAGAAGAGGAGACGTGAGGAGAGAAGAGGAGACGTGAGGAGAGAGACCTAGGCTGGCAGTGTGCTCTAAGAATCCATTTCACAACACGCTGACACTTCCTTATTTTATTTTATACACACGCACACACACACAACCCTTTAAGACCAAACACTTACAGAACACAGAATAATCTATAATAAAGTGAGTCCCTCTCTTTGTTGTAAGATGCTATTTTTGATGGTAGACTACCATTCTACATGAACAACATCATACATAGGTTCCAAATCTATGTTTGTTCTCTCTTGCTCTCACTCTCTCTTTCCCCACCTCTTTCTCTCTCTCTTGCGCGCGCTCTTTCTCTCTCTGTGGACGCCTGCCAATACCATTACAAAGGGAGAGGACAGAGAACAGAGAGCTCGGTGGGTGCGTGATGCAGGCAGCTGAGAGTGTATTTAAAATAGATTACTTGTGGAAGCTAGGCAGGAGATCAATGATCACTGATTACAGCAGGCTTGATAATGCTTCTCATCCACATAATATTTATCCTTCGTGTCTACTTCAAAGGGATGAGAAATCAATACACACAATGGCCATTTAGACACTTGATCCTACGATAATAGAACAGATAGGACTGATGGCAGTGGCTGAAATGACACCCTATTCCCTATGTAGCGCACTACTTTGATAACCTATTACCCATGTACGTATACACTATATAGTACACTACTTTTGACCAGAGCCCTATGACTGGTCAGATAGGATAATTATTAAGGGCAGCAGGCCATGACTTAAAAAGGAAAGTTACCATTAGACAGTTCCATCTGTTCTGACTTACGAGCTCCAGAGTCAAACATGAGATCTCCATGAACTACCAAAAAGATGCTCTGCTTTTTATCCAGACCTGCTGTTTGATGCTTTGGTACCAAGGCGTCAGTGAAAAGGACAATACATAAATCAAAGACTTTTCAAGGAAGAAAATTGCATCATGGTCAAATTCCACTCTGTTCTGCTGTCTAGATGTCTAGCAGTCACAGTGTATGAAGTCCACATGAGGACAGACTCGTGCGCACATGCCTGCATGTGTGTGTATTTGTCCTTATGTACACTACCGTTTAAAAGTTTGGGGTAACCTTGTTTGTGAAAGAAAAACACTTTTTTTTGTCCATTAAAATAACATCAAATTGATCAGAAATACAGTGTTGACATTGTTAATGTTGTAAATGACTATTGTAGCTGGAAACTACAGATTTTTTATGGAATATCTACATAGGCGTACAGAGGCCCATTATCAGCAACCATCACTCCTGTGTTCCAATGGCACGTTGTGTTACTAATCCAAGTGTATCATTTTAAAAGGCTAATTGATCATTAGAAAACCATTTTGCAAATATGTTACAGCTGAAAACAGCTGAAAACTGATGTCCAGATTAAAGAATCAATAACACTGGCCTTCTTTAGACTAGTTGAGTATCTGGAGCATCAGCATTTGTTGGTTCGATTACAGGCTGAAAATGGCCAGAAACAAAGAACTTTCTTCTGAAACTCGGCAGTCTATTCTTGTTCTGAGAAATGAAGGCTATTCTATGCAAGAAATTGTCAAGAAACTGAAGATCTCGAATAATGCTGTGTACTACTTCCTTCACAGAACAGTGCAAACTGGCTCTAACCAGAATAGAAAGAGGAGTGGGAGGCCCCGTTGCACAACTGAGCAAGAGGACAAGTACATTAGAGTGTCTCGTTTGAGAAACAGATGTCTCACAAGTCCTCAACTGGCAGATTCATTAAAGAGTACCCGCAAAACACCAGGTTCAACGTCAACAGTGATGAGGTGACTCCGGGATGCTGGCCTTCTAGGCAGAGTTCCTCTGTCCAGTGCCTGTGTTGTTTTGCCCATCTTAATCTTTTCTTTTTATTGGGCAGTCTGAGATATGACTTTTTCTTTCCAACTCTGCCTAGAAGGCCAACAACAACCATTTCTTGTTGCTTATGCTCAGTTTCCCTTATTAAATTTATTTCATGTCTTTATCTTTTCAACCTTATACATTGTACAGTATAGCTATATTTTTTGCAGTGTGTACCATGTCTCGATATTGTAGTTTAAGCTCATACAATTCCTTTGACAATGGACAGTAAAATGCAACCAAGTTAAAACTAAGACGACTCATTTTTAGCTTCGTACAGCAATTCTACCCTTCTCCTCCAGCCACACAAGAAGAGAACCACCGCTAGAAACGATAGAGCTGCCGTATATACACTAGAGGAGGGGAGGAGAGAGACCTAGGCTGGCAGAGCTCTCCCATCTCATCTAAACAACATAGACTGCATCTCAAATGGCACATAGGGCTCTGGTCAAAGTAGCGAACTAAATAGGGCATATGGTGCCATTTGGGATGCGAGCCTAGTGATAGGGATGAGACTGCACTCCTTCCATTTAGCTGGAAAAAATAAATGGCTGCCATTTTAATTATACAGAACGTCTGGCAGTGTGATGGAATAATCCAGACTGGGATTGGACGGTTCTCTAACTAGCCAAGTCACCATCAACACCATCAGTATTCACACCACAGCCAATCCCACTGGCATTTCACACTCAAAGGTCTGTGTCTGTGAGAGATGAAGTGTGTGTGTGTGTGTGTGTGTGCCGAGCCAAAACCTTCCAAGGAGGTCAATGAAATATAGATGATGATCAGAGACAGGGAGGGCAGGGGGGAGGAAGGGGGAGGAAGGGGGAGGTGCTGACCTTGGGTGAGGAAGGAGAATGTAATTTGCCAGAATGAAGGGGAGAGAGGAGGATGTGGTATTGACACTAAGTTTGACCTAGGCATCAGAAGAGGCAGGTTAGGATAAACTTGTTTATCCTGAGGTCAGGCAAACACATACGTTTCTGCTCCTGACAAATGGTTTATGTCAATCCTAACACTTCTCTAGGGTAGGGAGCACTATTTTCACCTCCGGATGAAAAGCGTGCCCAAAGTAAACTGCCTGCTACTCAGGCCCAGAAGCTAGGATATGTATATAAGTGGTAGATTTGGATAGAAAACACTCTAAAGTTTCCAAAACTGTTAAAATAATGTCTGTGAGTATAACAGACATTATTTATTTTTGTGGTTTTCTATTGAATGCCTTTACAGTATCCATTGACTTAGGACTCAAATTGCACTTCCTATGCCTTCCGCTAGATGTCAACAGTCTTTAGAAATTGTTTCAGGCTTGTATTCTGAGAAATTAGGGAGTAAGACCAGTCTGAATGACTGGGCCCTACAGTGTCACAGAGTTTTTTCATGCGTACAACCGAGAGCGCGCCTTTCTTGTTTACCTTTTATATTGACGACGTTATTGTCCGGTTGAAATATTATCGATTATTTAGGCTTAAAACAACCTTAGGATTGATTATAAACATCGTTTGACATGTTTCTACGAGCTTTACGGATAGTATTTGGATTTGTCTGTTGTGACTGCGTTTGAGCCTATGGATTACTGAACAAAACGCGCGAACAAAACAGAGGTTTTTGGATATAAAGAGAGACTTTATCAAACAAAACAAACATTTATTGAGTAAATGAATTTCTTCTGAGTGCAACCATATGAAAATCATCAAAGGTAAGTGATTAATTTTATCTCTATTTCTGATTTCTTCTTCTTGGCTGGTAACTGTTTGTAATGATTTGTCTGCTGGGCGATGTTCTCAGATAATCGCATGGTATGCTTTCGCCGTAAAGCCTTTTTGAAATCTGACACCGTGGCTGAATTAACAAGAAGTTAAATCTTTAAACCAATGTATTACACTTATATGTTTCATGAGTTTTTATAATGAGTATTTCTGTTTTTGAATTTGGCGCTCTGCAATTTCACTGGATGTTGGCCAGGTGGGACGCTAGACTCCCACAGACCCAAGTCATGGACAATTAAGCTGAGATCAGATAATATATGAGATAAAAACACCATTAATATCAATAACAATTTATTTAATTTTGAAGCAAAGGTAAAACAGAGGCAAGATGCCTAGTAGGTGTTCTTACTCCCTTCTAGACCATTGAGAAGATAAATATGTTGTGTAGAAAGTCTACCCATTGCAACAGTTGGTTAAATTGTACATATTTAATGGTGCACTTTTGCTCCCTGCTTTGCTCATAACAAATGCTCATATGCAAATCATGGTAAGAAATGGAATCCACACAGCCAAGCCAATTACATATAGCTGTTGAGTGGATACACACACAAACACAAACACACACACGCTGATGCACACACACACGCATGAAGGCACGTACACGTGCACATACACACATGCACGCACACACGCATACACACACTTTGTTCTGATGGTGGCGTTGTGGTGCCATAGGGCTTGAACCCAGCTACACTACATTATTTCTTTTGTCTTTTCATTATTTTCTTCTCTTGTTCCCTCCAGGTTGCCCTATTGGCTAACACCTAGTCTGTGCATTAATGGGGGTTAAAGCATCAACAAACACACACACACACACACACACACACACACACACACACACACACACACACACACACACACACACACACACACACACACACACACACACACACACACACACACACACACACACACACACACACACACACACACACACACACACACACACACACACAGAACAGCAAGGTCTGGCAACAGAGGAAGACTGGTTAAGCGATTAGTGCAAACAGTAGGGGTATGGGGGGAGGCAGAGAGAGAAAGAGGAAGATAGAGACAGAGATAGAGAGAGAGAGAGAAAGAAAGAAAGAAAGAAAGAAAGAAAGAAAGAGAGCGAGAGAGAGAGAGAGAGAGAAAGAAAGAAAGAAAGAAAGAAAGAAGGAAAGAGAGAGAGAGAGAGAGAGAGAGAGAGAGAGAGAGAGAAAAGAGAAGGGGATTGAGGGGATAAAGAGAGGGAGGATAAGGTGCAGAGGGAGGAAGGAAATAGTATAATCTGTTATCAACAGCATAAACAGTCTTTAGGAATCAATTCAAACACTTCATGTCAAATGTTATTTTTAGAGAGTCCATGGTTGTATTCCCAATGGCCGCCTATGCACCCTGGTCAAAAGTAGTGCACTAAATTGGGAATAGTGCACCATTTGGGATGTAGCCCAGGTTTGTTACACCTGGCAATTACAGCATTATAGCAACTAATCAGTACTGATACTAAACTCATTATTTATCAGATTAGCATCCTCTTCTGATTCAATGCCAAGCAAATTTGCATCTGTAGGCCTGAGTTTAAAGATATAGACAGTTTTCAGTATGGAGTGTTGTGCTTCTTCACAAAGAAAGATGAGTGGTTCAGGAACAGCAAAGAACAAACACACCACACTATTCTGTGTCTAGGAGAAGGGTTGGAAGATGGGAGAAGAGAAAGGAGCGCTGATGCTACCTCACTCTCCAACCAAGCTGCATGGATTGAGGAGCAAAACTGAAGTCTAAAGGAAATTCAGCAACTATTGAAGGATCATGGAAGTTGTGAAAAGTGTTCCTTTATTGTTAAAAAAATGGCAGCGCTTCATCAGTGAGTTGGGAGCAGGACAAGAGAAGGGGACATTAAAGGGACAATGATACAGGAAGCCTGTGGAGTGTGTTGGGAGGTTGAAGGGTTGGGGGTGACTGTATGGTGTCCTCCACACCTCACTGCCCGCTCAGCAAGGGGTAGGGGTGACAGAATACCAATAGGTATCTGGGTACGGGGTGGGGGGAGGAGGGGGGTGGGGAATCAGTTATAGAACCCATTGCCCTTTATGGTTGAGAGGTCTGGGGTCCGCTCATCAACCGAGATTTCACAAAATGGGAACAAATTGAGACTCTGCATGCAGAATTCTGCAAAAATATCCTCCGCGTACAATGTAAAACACCCAATAATGCATGCAGAGCAGAATTAGACCGATATACGCTAATGATCGAAATCCAGAAAAGAGCTGTTAAATTCTACAACCACCTAAAAGGAAGCGATTCTCAAACCTTCCTTAACAAAGCCATCACCTACAGAGAGATGAACCTGGAGAATAGTCCCGTAAGAAAGCTGGTCCTGGGGCTCTGTTCACAAACACAAACAGACTCCAGAGCCCCAGGACAGCAACACAATTAGACCCAACCAAATCATTAGAAAGGGGTAGGGTATATGATGAGAGTATAAGGAAGAAAGCATCAGAGGAAAGATACAGCATCCTGATCAGATGACCTGTCTTTCAGATTATCTCTTGGAGAGGTCAAAGCACAGCAGCAGAAAGGTTTGGACTTTATTTTTCACACAGACAGGCGGATATGGCACTGGAGGGGCCACCAGGCAGCACATACAGGCAGCCATCTTTCCTCCATCAGGTATGCCAACCCATCTGTCAGACTGGTGGCAGTCTCTCTCTCTTTATCCATCTCTCTCTAGTGTGAGGTCATGGGCAAGCAGCAGGTCTGAGCTGGACCTCTCAGTCTGTGACCCAGAAAGAGCCAGGCCATAAAAACACACACACACACACACACACACACACACACACACACACACACACACACACACACACACACACACACACACACACACACACACACACACACACACACACACACACACACACACACACACACACACACACGCACGCACACACACACACACAAACAGGTGCACGTACACACACACATACACACACAATCACACACACACACATACACACACACATACACACACACACACACACACACACACACACACACACACACACACACACACACACACACACACACACACACACACACACACACACACACACACACACACACACACACACACAAACAGGTACACGTACACACACACATACACACACTCACAGAAACAGGTACACGCACACACACACAAACATAGCCAGGCCGGGTCCAAGGTCCTGAGGGAGGAGCAGGACAGTGAAACACAACATACGCCAACACATGACCTTGTCCTGGAGGGGCGGCCCGTGCCCTGTGCTCCATGCCCCACTCAGGCCTGGCATGGTGGGTAGAGAGAGGGCACCAGATGGGCCTGGTAATGTGTTTGGCATGGTGAGAGGCGTGATGTGTGTGTAGGTACCTCACCTCTCACCACTATCTTCAGGTGACACCATGAGCCACCAGTGTGTGTGTTTGTGAAAGGGAAGGGTGTGGGGGGATGGGTGTGTGCGTACGTGTCTTTGTGTGTGTCAGAGAGAGAGCTGTGTGTGTGTAGGGCGTTAGTTCATTAACAACACTGCAGGGGCCATAAGGGAAGAAGGGATGGAGGGATGGGGCTATGGAGAGAGGAGGGGGGCTATCAACAACTCCATTTGATGTAAAAGGCTTTAGCTGCAGATGCTGCGATACTTTGGTTTGTGTGGGAGGAAGTCATGGGATCTATAGCTCCTTACAGCTGAGTGGCGCAGTGGTCTAAGGCACTACATCTCTGTGCAAGAGGCATCACTGCAGCCCCTGGTTTGAATTCAGGCTACATCACATCCGGCCTTGATTGAGAGTCCCATAGGGCGGTGCACAATTGGCCCAGCATTGTCTGGGTCATTGTAAATAAGAATTTGTTCTTAACTGACTTGTCTAGTTAAAAAGGTGAAATAAATAAATCAATAAATAATAATAATCGGTGGCTTGTATACACTATTTGAAAGTGTGTCAGAATACAATATTTGTATTAGATGTAGGTAACAGGTTTATAATTAAAAACATATTTTGTAAGGCTCAGACATTTTAGCATCTTCCCATAGACACAAACACACACAACCTAATCAACATGTCAACACACATGGCAGAGAGAGCAGTACACCCACAAAGGCACCACCAGTTAAGAAAAAGTATTCAAATGTATAAAGACAAAAACAAAGGGGAAAACAACACAATCCTATTTCACTCTTCAATCACTTTGATATTCTGGTCAACAGCAGACACAGCTTTCTATTGTCTGTCTCCCATCAAAAGGAGAGCTGGCCCAAGCATGCACAGATTACACCTGAAGCACGAGGACTTCCAGCAAGTGGTGAACTTCATCAACAACTACGCAGAGGATAATGCAATACTATTACTAGTACGCCACCCAGGACACAAACCCTTGGTGGAAAGCTGCTGCCATCCCATGTGACAAAAGCAGTGGTGTGGCGTCTCTACAAGGAATCGATGACAACACTTGGTATGTAAATCATAAACACATTTTGATTATTTAATTGATCTCCAACATGACTGGCACTACTTTTATTGATCTCACATCATTTTTGTAGTTATTTCCTGTTTTACAGCTTCGATGCTGTGGTTGCTAAGGAGCGTTCAGACTCAGTCAGGACCAGGTTTCAGCTGCTGCGCCACGCTGACATCCTTCCTCCAATAGATGGTCTGCCTGTACAAGCACCACCTGGACTGAACACAGCTAGACAAACGTATCATTTTGAGAAGATCAGGGAGTTTTGCGACGAAGAGGCTATGGACATCATATGGCCTGCACCAAAGTAAAGGGCAGGACAGAAACAGGCTCTCCGAATATATATTCCTTTGTTCATGCGTGGTTCGGACGGACCAGTCATCAGCACTATCTGCAGTGCCTCTATCCAAATGAGCCTCTCCTAACACACACGCCATACGTTGTTGCTACTATTTATTATTTATCCTGCTGCTCAGCCACTTTACCCCTGATAGTATGCATATAACTACCTCTTCTATCACTGATATCATTATTGATATTGTTCTTGTACATACTGTATATTATTTTATTTATATTGACACTATCTGTTTCTGATATTGCTACTATGCAAGTAACCATTTGGCTGTACCTTTTCCACCTTCTGTAGAGACCCATCCACATAGCAAGATGTGGCTGGGGTTATAGCCTTTCTTTCATATGACCCATCAATTTAGTGTTTTTCACATGACCCATCTATTTAGTGTCTTTTACATGACCCATCAATTTAGTGTTTTTCACATGACCCATCAATTTAGTGTTTTTCACATGACCCATCAATTTAGTGTTTTTCACATGACCCATCAATTTAGTGTTTTTCACATGAGCCATCAATTTAGTGTCTTTCACATGACCCATCACAAGCGAGTCTGGGTAAGCGTAATTTAATATTCATAAAATATTTTTATCTGGATACTTTCTGTTTACCTGGAATTTTTCCTTATTGTAGGCTACTACTTTTACCACTTTTAGTCTTAATCTTTACTACACTACTCACTGTTTAGCACATGACCTCACATGTGAATCCTTAAAGGAATGGGTGGGGCTGGCTTAAGAGGGTGTGAACAATGCTGAATGGGTGTAGACAAAGGAGAGCTCTCCAGTAGGTACCAAAATATTCAAGGACCATTTTCTCAAAAGTGAAGTTACAAGCTTATCAACTTTCAAAGCAGAAATACTTTCCCATTATTCCTCAAATACAGTGTATGATATACATATTTTTTTAGCTATGTGCCTCTGCTTTTATCCAATGTAAAAACCACAATTTAAAAATGTCCTACATAAGACCAAATCTAGGCGGTTGGTCAAATATGTGTACCTACCATAGGAGTCCCCTGGAAGCGTACCATTGACTATGTACATACCCAGTGTCCGACAGAGCTGCAGGAGTTGTGACCCGTTTTTATTGGTTATGATGTCGTAGCTGTGTCTAGGGGGGAATAGGGGGGAGGGGACGCTGTCACCTCCAGGCAGGTGTTTGTCCCCCTGTGTGCTGAGGGTGTCAGGTTCTTGTCCAGTTCTGGCATTTATGTTGCCACAGATTAGTACATGTCCCTGGGCCTGGAAATTGTCGATCTCTAGGATGGAGAAGCTGTCATTATTAAAGTATGGGGATTCTATTGGGGGGATATATGTAGCACACACGAGGACATTTTTCTCTGTTGAGATCATTTCTATATTAATTTCAAGCCATATGTAAAATGTTGCTGTTTTGACTAATTAAATAGAGTGGGTTAGGTCTGCTCTATACCAAGTTAGCATACCCCCTGAGTCTCTTCCCTGTTTCACACCTGGTAGTTTGGTGGATGGGACTACCAGCTCTCTGTAACCTAGAGGGCAACCAGTGGGTCTGTCTCCTTAATGTTTCTTGTAGGATGAAGTCTGGGTTCCTGCTCTTTAGGCCAAAGGCAGATGATCTCAGACCTTGTATATTCCAG
This sequence comes from Salmo salar, assembly GCF_965601325.2. Lineage (NCBI taxonomy): Eukaryota > Metazoa > Chordata > Actinopteri > Salmoniformes > Salmonidae > Salmo > Salmo salar. The sequence continues at coordinate 26,680,602 of NC_138315.1, read as the reverse complement.
GATGAAATAGTAAAAGCTTTGTGTTCCATAGTGTCTAGTGTTGTTGTGGTTTAGGCCCGGACCATCACAGTAGATGTGAGCAAAGCATGTTGAGCATCTGATACATACCTCTTAGGTTGCAGAATGGGGCTTGGGCCTGTTGCTCTGTGTCTCTCTCTCCAGCCTGAGCTGTCAATCACGTTCAACTGTTCACCCCCCGGCCCCTCCCCTTAACACGGCTCCTGGCTGCTAATTGGCCCACACGCTCAACAATTTACTACTCAATTTGTCAGGCCCTGGAGTGCCGCTCTGTGAGCTGCTAGCCATGCCTTGTCAGCACTTAGAAAGCCGAAGTGGTGAGAACGCCTGCAGGGTAGGGAAACAGAAAGTCTGTCCCAAATGGCACCCTATTCCCTATATAGTACACTACTACTGTACACAGGACCCCGTATGGGCTCTGGTCAAAGGTAGCGCACTATATAGGGAATAGTGTGCCATTTGAGATGCACACAGAGTAACATAATACTGGTGCTGAGATGAAAGACTGAAACAACGTACAGAAGTCCATTAAAAGCCTCTTTAGGATACGGAATAATTAGTTGTAATGTAGAAATCATAATAATAATCATAATCATAATGATAATCATAAGTGCTCAGCACGGTCATAACGACATCATTTGGATGTGGTGTAATGAGAGACATTATCTTTGATCTATGATTGATCTGGGAGAATGAGAGAGACAAGGAGATAGGGAGGGGATAGGGGAGGAAGGGAGGGAGAGAGAGAGGGGGATGAGGACTGAGGGAAAGGGGGAGAGAGAGAGAGAGGGGGAAGAGAGTGAGAAAATGTGTGAGGGGGTTAGAGAGAGAGAAAGAGAGAGATAACAAGAGAAAGAGGGAAAGAGAGAGAAAGCTAGCAAGAGAGCGCTGAGCAATCAACCAGGTTTCCCATGGAACACATTTCCAGAAAGTGGGGGATGGAGTGTGAAGAGAGAGAACCCATAAGGTCTCTAAATGCACAACAGAAACATCATATTAACCCAGTATATAATTGTTGGTCTAGAATGAAGAACGTGCAACCAAGCATACACAGAGCAGAGCTTACACAGTATTTATGAGCTCCAAGTGAACTGTGCACTCCAATTCACCCCGCAAAACATATTGCACTATACCCATCTCTGAGGATCTGTGTAGCTGATGCATTAAATGTTGGTATGGGATGAATAACAGCTCCATTGTTTTGTACTCAATCTTTTATTCCGCCAGTATACCACCCCCTCTCTCTCTGTCTCTCTCTTCCCTCATAGTTTATTTCTTTATCTCTGTCTTTATTTCTTCATTGTCTTTCGCCTGGCCGGAGGGCCCTCAGGTTGGCTCTAGCTCTATTTCTGTTTACTCATTCTGAGAACGCCTGGACTCCTCTGGCCAAAGTAAATAATACACACCTGTCTGCTCCCTGAGAGGGCTGTGTGTGTGTGTGTGTTTCATTGTGTGTGCGTGTGTGTGTGTGTGTGTAGAAGCTTCCAATCAATATTGCAGGGCGCTCTCTAAGCCGGGGGCCTTGCAGTCCAGCGTAGCTCAGGCAGGTGTGCGTGTGTGTGTGTGTGTGTGTGTGTGTGTGTGTGTGTGTGTGTGTGTGTGTGTGTGTGTGTGTGTGTGTGTGTGTGTGTGTGTGTGTGTGTGTGTGTGTGTGTGTGTGTAGCCCAGCCTAGGCAGACGGAGATAGAGGTTCAGTGAGAGGGTTAGGATCGTGTCTCTCCCCCTCCAGAACAGGCTCAACAAAGGGCACATGAAGAGAGAGGTATCTGCATCTGCCATGATAACGGCCTGACAATATAAGGAGTGTACGGACAAAGGTCTTGTGAAGAAGGTGATATGGGATAGTATACTGCTCACCACTAACTATCTGTGAGTCTATGTGTGTCCTTAAGGTGACTGGTCTGATGTGTCATCCATTGTGAGACTGATATAACAACCCTGAGTCATTCACCGGATTAGAGGGCACCTTGGAGTTTCACGATGCAGCCTCACACATACATATTTAAATAGGAGATACATATATAATCAGGGACACCTGCTCTGAGTTAACAACTCAGAAGAGAGTGAGTGTGTGCGTGTGCGTGTGTGTGTGTGTGTGCGCACAGTTGTGCGTGTGCTTATGTTTGCTTGATTGACATAACTAAACACAGTAGGTGATCACACTGAGGCCCAGCTGTCCTACCACGGGACATGTGATGGGGAGGGAATCTTTTCTTCACAAAGGAACCATGGTTGACAACCTACTGTTTATCCCTAAGGCTCTAAGCCAATCAGTGGACAGACCCAGCCAATTCAGTTACTGCAGCAGTCTCACTCAAACATACCCATAGGCACACAAGCTGTCAGAGGGAGAGAGAGAGAGAGAGAGAGAGAGAGAGAGAGAGAGAGAGAGAGAGAAAAAAAGAAAGAAAGGGAAATAGAGAGACAGAGGGGGAGATAGAGAGAGAACAGAGAGAGACAGAGAGAGATAAAGAAAGAAAGAGAAACACAAATAAAAGAATGCAACAGACAGTGAGCATCTATACTTGACATGCATAATTCCTTCCGTCCCAGGGGTGGGCCCGTACCAGATGGCTGAGTGGTGTAAATATGGCCAACTTGACCCAATGAAACAGATCACCAAATCAGCCAGGCCCACACTGTTCATGGTTAATTACACCACCACCCGTTATGGGGAGCCTTGACCGTGTTAAACTCATAACTGATTAAGAACTCCACTCACACCAGAAAACTTTGATGTTTTTTCTTTGCAATCCCACCACGGTATGGTTTCTATTTCCCAACACATGAACTCTGGGACAGGCCACTCCATGTCACTTGGTGTGTGGTTTAAGCTGTTACAGTAAATATGTTGAGAGTGTGGTTTAAGAGCCTGCTGGTTAGTGGATCTGTGGTTTGTGGTTCTGATAGTGACCCAGGCTTCACTGAGCAACCTGACCCTCTTAACTCCTCCCACTCAATTATTAATTTCAGTGGAGAGAGGCAGAGCATGCTTTAGAATTAGCATCAGTGAATGTTACCAGTGCACACACAAATATACTATATATACAAAAGTATGTGGACACCGCTTCAATTTAGTGGATTCGGCTATTTCAGATACACCCGTTGCTGACAGGTGTATAAAATCGAGCACACAGCCATGCAATCTCCATAGACAAACATTGGCAGTAGAGTGGCCTTGCTGAAGAGCTCAATTACTTTAAATGTGGCACCGTCATATGATGCCACCTGTCCAACAAGTCTGTTCGTCAAAATTCTGCCCTGCTAGAGCTGCCCCAGTCACCTGTAAGTGCTGTTATTGTGAAGTGGAATCGTCTAGGAGCAACAACGGCTCAGCCACGAATTGGTAGAGCACACAAGCTCACAGAATGGGACCGCCAAGCGCTGAAGCTCGTAGCGCTTAAATATCGTATGTCCTCGGTTCCAACACTCACTACTGAGTTCCAAACTGCCTCTGGAAGTAACATCAACACAATAACTGTTTGTCGAGAGCTTCATGAAATGGGTTTCCATAGCCGAGCAGCAGCACACAGGGCTAAGATCACCATGCGCAATGTCACGCATCGGCTGAAGTGGTGTAAAGCTTGCTGCCATTGGACTCTGGAGCAGTGGAAACGCATTCTCTGGAGTGATGAATCACGCTTCACCATCTGGCAGTCCGATGGATGAATCTGGGTTTGGCTGATGCCAGGAGAACACTACCTGCCCCAATGCATAGTGACAAATATAAAGTTTGGTGGAAGAGGAATAATGGTCTGGGGCTGTTGTTCATGGTTTAGGCGCCTTAGTTCCAGTCAAGGGAAATCTTAACGCTACAGCATACAATGACATTCTAGACGATTCTGTGCTTCCAACTTTGTGGCAACAGTTTGAGGAAGGCCCTTTCCTGTTTCAGCATGACAATCCCCCCGTGCACAAAGCTAGGTCCATACAGAAATTATTTTTCTAGATCGGTGTGGAAGAACTTGACTGCCCTGCACAGAGCCCTGACCTCAACCCCATCGGACACCTTTGGGATGAATTGGAATGTTGACTGCGAGTCAGGCTTAATCGCCCAAAATCAGTGCCCGACCTCACTAATGCTCTTGTAGCTGAATGGAAGCAGGTCCCCACAGAAATGTTCCAACATCTAGTGGAAAGCCTTCCCAGAAGAGTGGAGGCTGTGATAGCAGTAAAGGGGGATCCAACTCCATATTAAGGCCATGATTTTGGAATGAGATGTTTGACGAGCAGGTGTGCACATACTTTTGGTCATGTAGTGTATGTGCAAGAACTCATCCAGACAAGCACACACACAGGCAGCCACGCAAACAGTTTACCACTCCAATGTAATTCAGGGGGCTTGGAAAGATAAAATAATCTATTTCACAGTGTGTGTGTGTGTGCATGTGTGCGTGTGTGAGAGACAGAGAGTGTGTGTGTGGAGTAGAGTCATCCTGCAGGACAGATAGGACTGATAGTAAAGAGAGAAGAGGGCAGGATCAGAACAAAGGGAGCAGGAGGCGAGGAGGAGAGAAGAGGAGGAGAGGAGAGGAGGAGGAGGAGAGGAGAAAAGGAGAGGAGAGGAGGAGAGGAGGAGGAGGAGGAAGAGGAAGGAAATTAGCCATTGAGACGAGACAGGTTAGAGACAAGACAGGGCAGGTACAGACACACAGACACACGACACACAGACACACATACACACACATACAGTCTGTTTGGGTGGCTGGCTCCTTAATACTCAGGAGAGCAGAGGGAGAGGGGAACAAGGAGAGGGGGAGCGATGGAGAAGGGCAGTAAATAGAGATAGCAAACAAGAACAGCACAGTGACAGGTGTTCAGCTTCTATCTATGGGGAGAGGAGGGGAGCGAGAGAAAAAGAGAAGAGCGAGTGGAAGAGAGAAGAGCAAGAGAAAGGGAGAGGGGATGAATATGAAGCCAGGCAGCAGAGAAAACACAATGAGGGAAAGAAGGAAAGAAAATATCCAGAGAGAAAAAATAAATGTTTATCGCGATAGATCACCAGACAGACGGTCTGGAAATAAACTAGCCATTGATTCCAGCCCTAGTCCTAGTACACTACCACACAATATCCAACAAGAACACACTATACTTATTAAAAATCCTAACAATACAAGCTATGACATACTATGAGGCGATCTGAAGGTATCACTCAACAACAAATGTCTCATTAAATAATGCTAAGAATAAAAGTATATTATAAAACTTCCTCCTCTCAATTTTGCACAACAGTGTTACAATAAACAACATAAATCAGAGGACATTAACACCCACAGGCACCAGGCAGGACATTAACACCCACAGGCACCAGGCAGGACATTAACACCCACAGGCACCAGGCAGGACATTAACACCCACAGGCACCAGGCAGGACATTAACACCCACAGGCACCAGGCAGGACATTAACACCCACAGGCACCAGGCAGGACATTAACACCCACAGGCACCAGGCAGGAAATTAACACCCACAGGCACCAGGCAGGACATTAACACCCACAGGCACCAGGCAGGACATTAACACCCACAGGCACCAGGCATGACATTAACACCCACAGGCACCAGGCAGGACATTAACACCCACAGGCACCAGGCAGGACATTAACATCCACAGGCACCAGGCAGGACATTAACATCCACAGGCACTAGGCAGAATAGTGCAGTTTTCAACAGTCAAGAATGGTTTGCCTCTCATATCCTTACAGTCCTGAGGGTAAGAGGTCAGTGTGTGTGCGTGTGTGCACGTGGGCGGGAGCGCACACTCCATTCAGGGGCATGGAGAATGACTGACAGGTCACACACACACACACACACACACACACACACACACACACACACACACACACACACACACACACACACACACACACACACACACACACACACACACCACACACACACACACACACACACATACACTCACACATAGAGCCCATAGGGAATAGGATGCCATTTAGGACGCTGGCTCTGGGTCATCCTCCTTCACTCCTAACGGCTCCTAAACTGCCATTTTGGTTCCCTGTCTGAAAGACTATGAGGCTGTCCAAATGGTCCCCTATTCCCTACATGCCCTACTTTTGACAAGATCAATATGGTCCTTAGTGAAAAGTAGCGCAACTAAATGATTCTCTGGACTGAGAGGGGAGCTCTAGTATAATCAGCCCTCTGAACTCTCTCCAGTCTCCAGGACTCATCTAGTGAACATCATTTAACTCTGGAGGAGGAGGGGTGTTATGGATTTATTTTGGTGTTGAAATGAAAAGAGGTGGAGGGAAGTACAAGCCAGTTACAGTCAAAGAAGAAATATACACTGTTGTAGGTATAATATCTAGGCCTCCAAGGTTGTGTAAACTCATTGTTGAAATAAGATATGTAATTGGGTTTGTGAGAAACCAATTGATGGTGCCATCTGAAGCTGAAAGGAATTGATGCGCTTGGCATAGCAGCCATCTCACCTCATTTGTTGGAAATTAAACTGTCGCTGTTTTAACAATGTGATGTAATTATGTGACAAGTTCCTTTTCTCCTCTCGGAGGATTCAGGTATGTAGTTGTGGGTGTGAGAGAGAAAAAAGAGGAGAGAGAGGAAGAGAGAAACAGAGAGAAACAGACTGAGATGTAGAGAGAGAGGAAGAAATGAGAGCTCATCTCAAGGTGAGAGAGAGAGATGCGCACGTGCATGTGTGAGTGTGTGCATACGTGCATGTGTGGTCTGGGGCTGGCAGGCTATCATTTGTCAGCACTGTCTGCAGGTGGCATGGTCCTCATCCATTGAGTGACCTGCCTCCAGTCATCCATCGCCCCACTGCCTCTCCTTCCACCCATCTATCTTTCCCTGCCTTTAATTCTGCACTGTGACTGTGTTTGTGTGTTTGTGTGTGTGTATGTGTGTGTGTGTGCATGCGTGCGTGTGTGTGTGTGTGTGTGTGTGTGTGTGTGTGTGTGTGTGTGTGTGTGTGCGCACTGGCATGTGTGTGTGTAAATCTCTGTAACCTCTACTGTATATCTTGCTGTCTGTTTGCACTTAGTGTTTGCTATTGCCTGCTGTCTTGAGGACAGTGAGAAAGTATTTCTCCTCTGTACTGTACAGCATCACATAGGGAGGAGCCTATTCTCCCCCTGCAGACTCTACTAGCAGGGCTCCACTATATAAACTAAACTATGGGCCTGCCACTAGAAATTCTGGGGTCGAGTCCAGGCTCTGTCACAGCCGGCCGCGACCGGGAGACCCATGGGGCGGCGCACAATTGGCCCAGTGTTGTTCGGGTTAGGGGAGGGTTTGGCCGGCAGGAATGTCCCATCGCACACCAGCGACTCCAGTGGCGGGCCCGGGCGCAGTGCACGCTGACACGGTCGCCAGGTGTACGATGTTTCCTCCGACACATTGGTGCGGCTGGCTTCCTGGTTAAGTGGGCATTGTGTCAGGAGGCAGTGCGGTTTGGTTGAGTTGTGTTTTGGAGGATGCACAGCTCTCGACCTTCGCCTCTCCCGAGTCCGTACGGGAGTTGCAGAGATGAGACAAGCCTGTAACTACCAATTGGATACCATGAAATTGGGGAGAAAAAGGAGTAAAAAAAATCATTATATAAAAATAAACACCAAAAAATAAACTATGCCTGCTCTCCCCTCGGAATAGAGCCAGGGAATACTCGAAGAGATGGGCAAAGTGAGTGGAGGGTTGGACAGAGGCACCCTGGGGTCTAAATAATGAGGTAGGCAGAGATGTTTGTTCACCCCGGGACAAAGAGAGAGAGAGAGAGATGGGGGAGAGAGATGTTTACTCAGCTTTCAGGAGAGAGGTTTGCACAGGAAAAGGACCTCAAGATGCAATGAGTCTTCTAAAGCACTATAGAGATCTTTCACACAATGGGAGAAGAGAAGATAAGATAACTAGTCCATTTCTGCAACGCGTCAACTAAACCAAATCATTACCAGATGTAGATAGAGTGTGAACAAAATGACGACAGCTGAGGTAATAGAAGAGGACAGGAAGAAAGGGGATGCCTAGTCAGGTGCTCAACTGAATGCATTCAACCAAAATGTCTTCCTCATTTAACTCAACATCTAATAGCCATCATTGAAGGTCCATCTGTATGAGAGTAATTCTCAGCCGGATTAAGCTTCACAAGGGCATGGACTGGATATGTGAGAGAGTGATGTGTTTGAGATCAATGCAACAACAGAGAACTGCATATGTTCTATTAGCAACATGAACCTCTCCAATTTCCCAAGTGTTCCACATTCTGTTCTATTCTTTCTGTTCTGGTTTTAATTCTGTGGTTGTGACTCTCCGGCCTGGCCTAGTGAGCTCAGCTAACCGACATGTCCCCATGCAGACTGACTGTGTGCCTGATGCTGATGGGAAACAGGAGGGGATACAGCTGAGGTGGAGTAAGGAGGACACCGTTTTTAAGACAGAGAGAAATAGTGAGATATGGAGATTTAAAGAAAGACAGATGAAAAGAGGGAGGAAAAAGCTAAGGAGAGATGGAGTTAAGAGGACAGGACACACACGGTGAGTTAGACAGTGAGAGAGGGATATAGCTCAAGAAAGAAAGAGAGAGGTAGAAGAAAAATCGAATAAATAAAGAGGGTGGTGCCACGGTGCCATGTCTCTCAGTGCATAGCCCCTGATTAATCTGCTCATTAGAATGGATCCCACGGCTGATTATTACATTAATAATCCATCGTGTAAAGGGCTGTCTGACGCAGAGAGAGAGCGAGAGACAGACAGACAGACAGACAGACAGACAGACAGACAGACAGACAGACAGACAGACAGACAGACAGACAGACAGACAGACAGACAGACAGACAGACAGACAGACAGACAGACAGACAGACAGACAGACAGACAGACAGACAGACAGACAGAGAGAGAGCGAGAGAGGGGAGAAAGAACAAGATAGAGTTTGGCCCTGTCCGGGGGTATCATCGGATGGGGCCACAGTGTCTTCTGATCCCTCCTGTCTCAGCCTCCAGTATTTATGCTGCAGTAGTTTATGTGTCGGGGGGCTAGGGTCAGTCTGTTACATCTGGAGTATTTCTCTTGTCTTATCCGGTGTCCTGTGTGTATTTAAATATGCTCTCTCTAATTCTCTCTTTCTCTCTTTCTGTCTTTCTCTCGGAGGACCTGAGCCCTAGGACCATGCCTCAGGACTACCTGGTATGATGACTCCTTGCTGTCCCCAGTCCACCTGGCCGTGCTGCTGCTCCAGTTTCAACTGTTCTGCCTGCGGCTATGGAACCCTGACCTGTTCACCGGACGTGCTTGTTGCACCCTCGACAACTACTATGATTATTATTATTTGACCATGCTGGTCATTTATGAACATTTTAACATTTTAACATTTTGACCATGTTCTGTTATAATATCCACCCTGCACAGCCAGAAGAGGACTGGCCACCCCTCATAGCCTGGTTCCTCTCTAGGTTTCTTCCTAGGTTTTTGGCCTTTCTAGGGAGTTTTTCCTAGGGAGTTTTTCCTAGCCACCGTGCTTCTTTCACATGCTTTGCTTGCTGTTTGGGGTTTTAGGCTGGGTTTCTGTACAGCACTTTGAGAATATCAGCTGATGTACGAAGGGCTATATAAAAATAAATTTGATTTGATTTTGATTTGATAGAGAGGCGTCTCGCCTCGCCTCGCCTCCCAGTCACAGATTAACCTGTTTTTCACAGGAGCCTGGGAGCCTGGAGAGTCCCGAACAGCCATGTACCTGCACCCCTACCTGGGAACTCAGCTCTTACTGCTGGAGTTATACCATGCACACATCTACACAGATACCTTAGGGCCATATAAGCCACGGCTGACCTCTGTTTAAGACCCTGCACTTATACAATATGCTATATTCTCGTAAACTTTATTTCAGTCATTCAATTCTCCACAAAATGAACTCTGGGCGAGCATTGTTACTTATTGTACAAGGATTCATAGATTTCTACAACATTTACAATTCATTTACATATGACTTCACTCATAGTGAGGACTAGCAGAGTGTATTGAGAACTGGTATGCTGTCTCTATCCCAGGTCCCTGGTCTCATTACTTGGGGCCCCTGAGGGTCCCCTGAATCACACCTAGGAGGCCATCAAAACCTTCACAACCACTGCCTTAGAAACACTATATTGTGCCATAGGACCCGGGTCAAAAGTAGTGGACTATATAGGAAATAGTTCAAAAGTTCAAGCATTTCACAGTACTGGCACCTGCTATATCCTGTGCATGTGACAATAAAACTATGAAACTTTTGAACTATTCCTATATAGTATCCTTTCTCAACAATGCAGAATACGAATACAACAGAGAAGAAAAACACGGGAAATATGGTCAGTGAGAATAACAATATTTACAATGTGCATGTATACTGGAATGATTGAGGTAGGTGTGTACACTGAACACAAGTATAAACTCAACATGCAACAATTTAAAAGATTTGACTGAATTACAGTTCATATAAGGAAATCAGTCAATTGAAATTAAACCATTAGGCCCTAATCTATGGATTTCAAATTAACCGGAATATAGATATGCATATGTTGGTCACAGACACCTTTAAAAATAGGTAGGGGCGTGGATCAGAAAACCAGTCAGTATCTGGTGTGACCACCATTTGCCTCATGCAGCGCGACACGTCTCCTTCGCATAGAGTTGATCAGGCTGTTGATTGTGGCCTGTGGAATGTTGTCCCACTCCTCTTCAATGACTGTGTGAAGTTGCTGGATATTGGCGGGAACTGGAACACGCTGTGGTACACGTCAATCCAGAGCATCCCAAACGTGCTCAATGGGTGACATGTCTGGTGAGTATGCAGACATGTCACCCATGGGACAGTGCATTATCATGCTAAAACATGAGGTGATGGCGGCGAATGAATGGCACGACAATGGGCCTCAGGATCTCGTCCTACGGTATCTTTGTGCATTCAAATTGCCATCGATAAAATGCAATTAAGTTCATTGTCTGTAGCTTATGCCTGCCCATACCATAACCCCACCGCCACCATGGGACACTCTGTTCACAACGTTGACATCAGCAAACCTCTCAACGCGATGCGATACATGCTGTCTGCCATCTGCCTGGTACAGTTGAAACCAGGAGTCATCCGTGAAGATCACAATGGCCAGTGGCCATTGAACGGGAGCATTTTCCCACTGAAGTCGGTTACGACGCCAAACTGCAGTCAGGTCAAGACCCTGGTGAGGATGACGAGCATGCAGATGAGCTTCCCTGAGACGGTTTCTGTCAGTTGGTGCAGAAATTCTTCTGTTGTGCAAATCCACAGTTTCATCAGCTGTCCGGGTGGCTGGTCTGTCGATCCCGCAGGTGAAGAAGCCAGATGTGGAGGCCCTGGGCTGGCGTGGTTACACGTGGTCTGCAGTTGTGAGGACAGATGGATGTACTGCCAAATTCTCTAAAACGACATTGGAGGCGGCTTATGGTAGAGACATTTTTGTTCAGTGTACATGTAAAAGTGGCTGGTAGCAGGATAAATACTAATGGTAATAATAATCACTATGGTTATGTGGTGAGTGGGTGATGAGTGTGAGTGCATGTGTATGTATGTATGTATGTATGTATGTATGTATGTATGTATGTATGTATGTATGTATGTATGTATGTATGTATGTATGTATGTATGTATGTATGTATGTATGTATGTATGTATGTATGTATGTATGTGTGTGTGTGTGTGTGTGGTGTCAGTAGTGAGTGTGTGAGTGTGGGTGCGTGTGTATGTGCGTATATGCGTATGTGTGTGTAAGAAGCGTGTCAGTGTAGGTGTGTATGCCTGAGTGGGTAGAGACCTGTGGATGAGTGTGTGTGCTTGCCTGAGTGCGTGTCTCAGTGCAGAGAGGAAGTGCAGATAGTCGTGGGAGAGAGGGAGGGCAGTGGTAGTTACTGATAGTGTGTAGTAGGCTGTAGAGCACCTACAGATGGAACATCCAAATAAAGTGCTACCGAAAATGATCTTTGGAAAACTGCCATGTAGACGTACAGAGACGTCTTCTTCACCCATCATTTCACCAAGGATGGAAGGGATGCTGTTTAGTAATTCACTAGTTTATATTATCTCCTAAATGTTTTAAAGGGGATAGGGGGGACTGTTTACTGGAAGACCGCACTGTAGAGCTGGGGAGTGTGAAGTCAGAGACAGAGGTTGTGATGACACTCTATTCCCTTTATAGTGCACTACTTTATAGTGCAGTACTTGTTACCAAAACAGCAGTGCACTATATAGGGAACAGGGTGCCATAGGGGCCCGGCCAAAAGCAGCACACTATAAAGTGAATAGAGTGCAATTTGGAATGCACACAGAGAGTATCTGAGGTAAAAACCTAGTCACTCTACATCACTGACAGACTCCACAAGGTTAAGACTGTAGGATCAATGAAACTTCAACGGAGCAGGTATAAGCAGAATCTAGAATGAGAATGTGTGTTTGAGAGATTATGGATGAGTGTATTCATGTAGAGACACACAGATATTGAGTGAGAGCATGAGAGAGATAGAGGATGGGGGAGAGACAGACAGAGAGAGAGAGAGAGAGAGAGAGAGAGAGAGAGAGAGAGAGAGAGCGAGAGAGAGAGAGAGAGAGAATGAGAGACAAAGAGAGCGAGACAGAGAGAGGGACAGAGAGAGAGTGAGAGAGAGAGAGAGAGAGAGAGGAGAGAGAGAGAGAGAGAGAGAGAGAGAGAGAGAGAGAGAGAGAGAAAGAAGTATAGAGAAAGAGGGAGAATGAGAGAGAAAAAGAGAGAGAGAGTGAGAGAGTGCAGGTGGTCTTAGTGTTTTGTATACTCAGTGTATACCCACACTCCATTGCAACACCGTGGGGTGACGGTTACTGTAAAGGCTGTGAGAGGGATTTCAAAACTCCCTCAAACATGCATATAATGGTGAATGGATCTTCCATAGCGATATGTTTGACATTCTGATCACCTTTTCGTATTTGATCATTTTAATGTCAGAACAGTCACAGTGGGTATGTATAGTAGTAGATAGCTATGAAACAGGGCCACAGACAGAAAGTGGCTGACGGTGCTCAAACCCCCATACAAGATTTAACCTTAACAGGTGAGTCTTACCTTGGCGATCTGAACACACCAGTTGAGCAACAGCTGGGAGCCGATGTTGTCCTTGTGTTCGTGGACGTAGTCGAGCAGGCAGCCGTGGGGCATGAGCTGGGTGACCAGCTGGATGGTGGGGCTCAGGCAGACCCCCAGGAGACGGACCAGGTGGGGGTGTTCCATGCTAGCCATGATCAGAGCCTCCTGGGGAACACACACAGGGACTCAGGCACACAGGGAGACCATATATTCAATACATTTCAACCATAGGGGTGCCTATATTTGTCCTGTTTCACATATGTACAAGTGTGTAACCTGTACAAGCGTGTGTTGTGAAATGGAAGTGTGTTTCTTGCATATCTCTGAGACACCTTCGGAGAGTTGGGTCACGGCCATGGATCAGCCATTATTGACGGCGTCCCTGGAGCAATTGGGGTTAAGTGCCTTGCTCAAGAGCAGATCGACAGAATTTTCACCTAGTCGGGTCGGAGATTCGAACCATAGCATCCTTTCGGTTACTGGCCCAACACTCTATCGGCTATGCTACCTGCTGCCCGTATACACTGTTGTACGTCAGGGGGCTGTAGAAGGACTGAAAGGTCTTTTGCGTTCGTTCAAATCATCCATTATTCCATTTGGTTTAATTGATGAGCAGCACAAGTACGAGCAAGAAAGGTATCAACATTTAATCACCCAATTCACAAGATACATACACACTAGCACTCACAGCCCCCAGCAGTACAGCCAACCTCACAACCCCACACACAAATACAACATCAATTCAACCAGGCTATTGCCACGTTGTATCCCATGACAGTGATGGTGTTATACAGAGAGAGCAGGCAGGAAAGTATAGTATAGTGCATACGGCTCAGAGAGAGAGAGTTGGGACTGCAGCCCAAATGGCACCGTTTTCCCTTTATAATGCACTACCTTTGACAAGGGCCCATATGGAAACCCACAGGACTTTGGTAAAAACAAGTAGTGTACTACACAGGGCATAGGGTGCAGTTTGAGACACATCTTGGATTTATGATCACTGCTTCACTGCACTTGAATAATCCAATCCTTAGTTATCAGCTGCAGATCTACTACAATCTAAGGCCCTACATCTCCACGATCTTAAATCAGGGGGATTGACAGAGGGAGAGAAGGGGAGAGAAGGGCCACTCTGTCTGCTTTTAACTGAGCCTGCCTGTAGAACAGCTTCCTCCCCTGTAAATCTACATGGTAAAGAGGTTCATCTATCATTTTTGTGTGTGACTGTGTGTAGTGGGGGAGCTATAATTCTACAGCATAGGCTTAGAATAGAAAAACACACATGACACAAGCACACACAAACACAAAAACACACAGACATACTTGAACATTTTCCCACACGCATGATATATTGATAGCTGTGAATTTGTTATGTGTATAGTGACAACATGATCTTGTTCACGATGATGCAACGACTGAGAACTGCTAACCTAATGCTACATATTAGCATGTGTGGAAAGATCTATGGAAGCAGTGGCCTATTACTGTTTGCATTGATGAGTGTGAATGTGAGCGTTCTGCTGTGTGGATTCCATTCTTCATCAGTGTGTGTCTTCTACGTGTGTCTTCTACGTGTGTTTCTACGTGTGCCGTCTACGTGTGCCGTCTACGTGTGTCTTCTACGTGTGTCTTCAACGTGTGTCGTCAAAGTGTGTCTTCTACGTGTGTATTCTACGTGTGTCGTCTACGTGTGCCGTCTACGTGTGCCGTCTACGTGTGTCTTCTACGCGTGTCTTCTACGCGTGTCTTCTACGCGTGTCGTCTACGCGTGTCTTCTACGCGTCTTCTACGCGTGTCTTCTACGCGTGTCGTCTACGCGTGTCGTCAAAGTGTGTCTTCTACGCGTGTCGTCAAAGTGTGTCTTCTAAGTGTGTCTTCTACGTGTGTCGTCAAAGTGTGTCTTCTACGTGTGTCGTCAAAGTGTGTCGTCAAAGTGTGTCTTCTACGTGTGTCTTCTACGTGTGTTTTCTACGCGTGTCTTCTACGCGTGTCTTCTACGCGTGTCTTCTACGTGTCTTCTACGCGTGTCTTCTACGCGTGTCTTCTACGCGTGTCTTCTACGTGTCTTCTACGCGTGTCTTCTACGTGTCTTCTACGCGTGTCTTCTACGCGTGTCTTCTACGTGTCTTCTACGCGTGTCTTCTACGTGTCCTCTACGCGTGTCTTCTACGCGTGTCTTCTACGCGTCTTCTACGCGTGTCTTCTACGCGTGTCTTCTACGCGTCTTCTACGCGTGTCTTCTACGCGTGTCTTCTACGTGTGTAGTCTATGTGTCTTCTACGCGTGTCTTCTACGCGTCTTCTATGCGTGTCTTCTACGCGTGTCCTCTACGCGTGTCGTCTACGCGTGTCTTCTACGCGTGTCTTCTACGTGTGTCGTCTACGCGTGTCTTCTACGCGTGTCTTCTACGCGTGTCTTCTACGCGTGTCGTTTACGCGTGTCGTCTACGCGTGTCTTCTACGCGTGTCTTCTACGCGTGTCGTCTACGCGTGTCTTCTACGTGTGTAGTCTATGTGTCTTCTACGCGTGTCTTCTACGCGTCTTCTATGCGGGTCTTCTACGCGTGTCCTCTACGCGTGTCGTCTACGCGTGTCTTCTACGCGTGTCTTCTACATGTGTCGTCTACGCGTGTCTTCTACGCGTGTCTTCTACGCGTGTCTTCTACGCGTGTCGTTTACGCGTGTCGTCTACGCGTGTCTTCTACGCGTGTCTTCTACGCGTGTCGTCTACGCGTGTCTTCTACGCGTGTCTTCTACGCGTGTCTTCTACCCGTGTCTTCTACCCGTGTATTCTACGTGTGTCTTCTACGCGTGTCTTCTACGCGTGTCGTCTACGCGTGTCTTCTACGCGTGTCGTCTACGCGTGTCTTCTACGCGTGTCTTCTACGCGTGTCTTATACCCGTGTCTTCTACGTGTGTATTCTACGTGTGTCGTCTACGCGTGTCTTCTACGCGTGTCTTCTACGCGTGTCTTCTACGTGTGTCTTCTACGTGTGTCGTCTACGTGTGTATTCTACGTGTGTCTTCTACGTGTGTTGTCTACGCGTCTTCTATGCGCGTCTTCTATGCGTGTCTTCTACGCGTGTCTTCTACGCGTGTCTTCTACGCGTGTCTTCTACGTGTCTTCTACGCGTGTCGTCTACGCGTGTCGTCTACGCGTGTCGTCTACGCGTGTCTTCTACGCGTGTCGTCTACGCGTGTCTTCTGCGCGTGTCGTCTACGCGTGTCGTCTGCGCGTGTCTTCTACGCGTGTCTTCTACGCGTGTCTTCTACGCGTCTTCTACCCGTGTCTTCTACGTGTGTCTTCTAAGTGTGTCGTCTATGCGTGTCTTCTACGCGTGTCTTCTACGCGTGTCTTCTACGTGTGTCTTCTAAGTGTGTCGTCTATGCGTGTCTTCTATGCGTGTCTTCTACGCGTCTTCTACCCGTGTCTTCTACGTGTGTCTTCTAAGTGTGTCGTCTATGCGTGTCTTCTACGCGTGTCTTCTAAGTGTGTCGTCTATGCGTGTCTTCTATGCGTGTCTTCTACGCGTCTTCTACCCGTGTCTTCTACGTGTGTCTTCTAAGTGTGTCGTCTATGCGTGTCTTCTATGCGTGTCTTCTACGCGTCTTCTACCCGTGTCTTCTACGTGTGTCTTCTAAGTGTGTCGTCTATGCGTGTCTTCTACGCGTGTCTTCTACGCGTGTCTTCTACGCGTCTTCTATACGCGTCTTCTACGCGTGTCTTCTACGCGTGTCTTCTACCCGTGTCTTCTACGCGTCTCTTCTACGCGGGTCTTCTACGCGGGTCTTCTACGCGGGTCTTCTACACGTGTCTTCTACGCGTCTTCTACGTGTGTCTTCTACGCGTGTCTTCTACGGGTCTTCTACGCGTGTCTTCTACGCGTGTCTTCTACGCGTGTCTTCTGAGGAAAGAGGAGGGAGGAAAGAGGAGGGAGGCAACTCCTTCAAAAGCCTCCTCAGTCTGAAGCCTGTCTCTCCAGCCGTGTGAGTTTGCGTCTTCTCCGCGTGTCTTCTACGCGTGTCTTCTACGCGTGTCTTCTACACGTGTCTTCTACGCGTCTTCTATGCGTGTCTTCTACGCGTGTCTTCTACGCGTCTTCTACGCGTGTCTTCTACGCGTGTCTTCTACGCGTCTTCTATGCGTGTCTTCTATGCGTGTCTTCTACGCGTCTCGTCTACGCGTCTTCTACGCGTGTCTTCTACGCGTGTCTTCTACGCGTCTTCTACGTGTGTCTTCTACGTGTGTCTTCTACGTGTGTCGTCTACGTGTGTATTCTACGTGTGTCGTCTACGTGTGTATTCTACGTGTGTCGTCTACGTGTGTCGTCTACGCGTGTATTCTACGCGTGTCGTCTACGCGTGTCGTCTACGCGTGTCGTCTACGCGTGTATTCTACGCGCGTCGTCTACGTGTGTATTCTACGTGTGTCGTCTACGTGTGTCGTCTACGTGTGTCGTCTACGTGTGTCTTCTACGTGTGTCGTCTACGTGTGTCTTCTACGTGTGTCGTCTACGTGTGTCGTCTACGTGTGTCTTCTACGTGTGTCGTCTACGTGTGTCGTCTACGTGTGTCGTCTACGTGTGTCTTCTACGTGTGTCGTCTACGTGTGTCGTCTACGTGTGTCGTCTACGTGTGTCGTCTACGTGTGTCTTCTACGTGTGTCGTCTACGTGTGTCGTCTACGTGTGTCGTCTACGTGTGTATTCTACGCGTGTCTTCTACGTGTGTCTTCTACGTGTGTCGTCTACGTGTGTCTTCTAAACAGTTGAACAAACCAAAACTAACTCCTTTAACAGAGAGAGGGATATGACATGTCATTGTCTCGGTCTAGACAACTAGGTTTATTATGGCAGAGATGTGGTCCAGAGATGTGCTTAGGCCTTCAAAAGGAATAACTCACACTGGTGCCCTGCCGGTAACACACACACACACACACACACACACACACACACACACACACACACACACACACACACACACACACACACACACACACACACACACACACACACACACACACACACACACACACACACACACACACACACACACCAACAGTGGTCCAGACTACCATGTTGCTGACAGTCTTCTTAATTAATGAGTATTCATCCTCCTGCTATGCTGCTAGCTACAGGAGTAAACAGGGCTGCTGCTCATTGGCCAAACATCGCCAGGGGCCATCTCCACGTCCGTGTGTGTCCGTGTGTGTGTTGTGTGTGTGCATGTGTGTTGTGTGTGTGTTGTGTGTGTTGTGTGTGCATGTTGTGTGTGTGTTGTGTGTGTCTGTGTGTGCGTGTGTGTGTGTCTCCACGTCCAATCTGAAGACATGTGCCACTGCGTTTTGATTGCTGTTTAAATGAAGAAGCTGTGCTGCCTCCTCTTCCTAAATCCTCCATGGCGGAGGGAGGAGATCGGAGGGAGGAGAACAGAGGGAGAAGCGCGGAGGGAGGAGGGTGGAGGGAGGAGAGCAGATGGAGGACAGAGGAGGGAGGAAAGAGGAGGGAGGACAGAGGAGGGAGGACAAAGGAGGGAGGAAAGAGGAGGGAGGACAGAGGAGGGAGGACAGAGGAGAGAGGAAAGAGGAGGGAGGACAGAGGAGGGAGGAAAGAGGAGAGAGGAAAGAGGAGGGAGGACAGAGGAGGGAGGACAGAGAAGAGAGGAAAGAGGAGGGAGGACAGAGGAGGGAGGACAGAGAAGAGAGGAAAGAGGAGGGAGGACAGAGGAGCGAGGACAGAAGATGGAGGACGGAGGAGGGAGGAGGGAGGAGGGAGGAAAGAGGAGGGAGGACAGAGGAGAGAGGAAAGAGGAGAGAGGAAAGAGGAGGGAGGAAAGAGGAGGGAGGCAACTCCTTCAAAAGCCTCCTCAGTCTGAAGCCTGTCTCTCCAGCCGTGTGAGTTTGCGTCCCAAATGGCACCCTATTCCCTTTATAGTGCACTACCTTTTACCAGGACCCATAGGGCAGGGAACTATATAGGGAACACAGAAGGCTGGTGGCACCTTAATTGGGGAGGATGAGCTCGTGGTATCGGCTTGAGCGGAATGAGTGGAATGGTTTCAAATACATCAAACACAGTTTCCATATGGTTGATGCCATTCCATTCGCTCCATCCCAGCCATTATGATGAGCCATCCTGTCCTCAGCAGCCTCCTGTGATAGTGAATAAGATGCCATTTGGAACGCAGGCTGAGTCTCCCCTCCCCTACCTCTCCACATTGACCCCTCCTGTTTAGTCAAAGACATCTGAAGGTCCTCCTCCCCCTTCGTCCCCCCTCCTCCCTCATGCTGTCCTCCAGTTGACAGGCAGCTATCCCATCAGCCACGGCAGCAGAGAGCGCTGGGCCTGGGTTCAACTACTATTTAAAATAATTTCAAATACTGTGCTTAATTTAGCCTGCCTGATGCCATTGAACCAATATAATAATCCACTCCAGGCAGGGTAAAGCAATTCATTTTTTTATTTCAAATAGTTTTTGAAACCAGGTCTGCTGAGCCCCATTGATTCCTCTCTTGGAGAGGGGAAGAGAGGAGGGGAGAAAAGAGGATAATGAGAGGAGGAGAGAGATAGGAGGGATGAAGCGAAGGAAGGGAAAGCTCATTAGCATGACACTCAGCTGATGATGCACTGTGGGAAATACCCAGCCTGCCTCTGGCTCCTCCTGGGGGCCATCGCTAAGATCGCCTTCTAAGACACGTGCTACGTGTCACACCCACCCACACACACACCCACACACACCCACACACACACAATGTACATGCACGCACGTGTCTCCACACATCAAAGCAAGATTGATAAAAGTACAAATATAACAACGCCGTAATAGATTAAAACACAGTGGAAATGGGTCGCTAGGAGGGATTTCATTGAGGTTGCATCACAGATGTAGTAGTAGATAACATCATTAGATTGTTAACATCCATTTTTCCTTTTGAAATAAAAGAGTGCTGAATGTTTTATGAATGACTGGGGAATCGTACTGTCGTCAGCCATAGGTACTGTGAGCCTGTGGTGTGTGGCGGTGGTGGTGTAGTGTATGGGGTCTCTACGGAGCCAGTAAAACACTCACGTCCATGAACTCCACGTTAGCCTTGGGTCCCGTTGCCTCGTTCAGGATCTTGATGGCCACCGGGATCTTCACTGTCTCACCCTCCGGCACCCAGATACCCTGAGGGGGGAGAGGAGGAGAGAGGGGGAGAGGAGGGTGGAGAGATGGGGAGTAAGTTAGATGGGATGATAGGAGAGGAGAGAAGGAGAGGGAGAGGAGAGGTGGAGGGCAGGAGAGGTGAGTTACATGAAGGGAACAATAACCATTTGTAAAAAAGGGGAGAGGAG
Source organism: Salmo salar (assembly GCF_965601325.2). Classification (NCBI taxonomy): domain Eukaryota; kingdom Metazoa; phylum Chordata; class Actinopteri; order Salmoniformes; family Salmonidae; genus Salmo; species Salmo salar. The sequence continues at coordinate 26,660,151 of NC_138315.1, read as the reverse complement.
AAGTGGGAACAGGGGAGCTAAGACTACACAGCCGCTGAGTCACAAAGTCAGACACTGTGGTTTCTAGACATACACTAGTTCAGACCTCTTACATTGTGAGACATACAGTAGTTCAGACCTCTTACACTGTGAGACATACACTAGTTCAGACCTCTTACACTGTGAGACATACACTAGTTCAGACCTCTTACATTGTGAGACATAGTTCAGACCTCTTACATTGTGAGACATACAGTAGTTCAGACCTCTTACACTGTGAGACATACACTAGTTCAGACCTCTTACATTGTGAGACATAGTTCAGACCTCTTACATTGTGAGACATACAGTAGTTCAGACCTCTTACACTGTGAGACATACACTAGTTCAGACCTCTTACACTGTGAGACATACACTAGTTCAGACCTCTTACATTGTGAGACATACACTAGTTCAGACCTCTTACATTGTGAGACATACACTAGTTCAGACCTCTTACACTGTGAGACATACAGTAGTTCAGACCTCTTACACTGTGAGACATACACTAGTCCAAACCTCTTACACTGTGAGACATACAGTAGTTCAGACCTCTTACACTGTGAGACATACAGTAGTTCAGACCTCTTACACTGTGAGACATACAGTAGTTCAGACCTCTTACACTGTGAGACATACACTAGTTTAGACTTCTTACACTGTGAGACATACACTAGTTCAGACCTCTTACATTGTGAGATATACACTAGTTCAGACCTCTTACACTGTGAGACATACACTAGTTCAGACCTCTTACACTGTGAGACATACAGTAGTTCAGACCTCTTACATTGTGAGACATACACTAGTTCAGACCTCTTACACTGTGAGACATACACTAGTTCAGATCTCTTACACTGTGAGACATACAGTAGTTCAGACCTCTTACACTGTGAGACATACAGTAGTTCAGACCTCTTACACTGTGAGACATACAGTAGTTCAGACCTCTTACACTGTGAGACATACACTAGTTCAGACCTCTTACACTGTGAGACATACAGTAGTTCAGACCTCTAACACTGTGAGACATACACTAGTTCAGACCTCTTACACTGTGAGACATACAGTAGCTCAGACCTCTTACACTGTGAGACATACCGTAGTTCAGACCTCTTACACTGTGAGACATACAGTAGTTCAGACCTCTTACACTGTGAGACATACAGTAGCTCAGACCTCTTACACTGTGAGACATACCGTAGTTCAGACCTCTTACACTGTGAGACATACAGTAGCTCAGACCTCTTACACTGTGAGACATACCGTAGTTCAGACCTCTTACACTGTGAGACATACAGTAGCTCAGACCTCTTACACTGTGAGACATACAGTAGTTCAGACCTCTTACACTGTGAGACATACAGTAGTTCAGACCTCTTACACTGTGAGACATACACTAGTTCAGACCTCTTACACTGTGAGAAATACCATAGTTCAGGGCTATCTCTCTGCTCTTATCCTCTCTCCTGCTTGAGTCACAGCAGACCTGGCCTGGATTTGCATGTTATCCTTACTATGCGCCTATGGCAACTCTCCCGTCTGCTTCCATTCCTCCCTCCCTATCTCCCTCCCTCTTTCCCTCCATTCTCATTTCCTGTTATCATCTCCCCATCTCCCCAGGCTCCCTATCATTCTCTCTCTCCCACCCTCCACCTTGAAACATCTCCTTCTTTCTGACTGCAAAAAAAGTGCAAAAAAAGTGGTTGTAGCTGTGTGAGTGCATGTGAGTGTATGTGATAAGTTGATACCTTATAGACGGTGCCGAAGGCCCCCGAGCCCAGTATCTTGACCCTCTTGAGTTCAGTCTCTTTGAGGATGCGGAGCTGGGCCTGGTTAGGGGCTGTACCACTAGGTGTCAGGGGCTCCACCAGCTATAGGGAGAAACAATCAATCAACTCATCAGTCAAATAAACAGTCAATGAATCAATCAGAAATATGTTAGTCCCTCACTCCGTTACCAGTCAATCAACCAATTAACCAATCAATCTAGCATGCTATTAAGAAACCAACCAGTCACATCTCCCATGGGTATGGCACTCTTTCATCTTCCGAAGATAAACTTTCAAAAAGACTTACCAGAGAGGCAACAGTGACAAATATAAAACAAGAGGGGAAGAGAGCGGGAAAGAGATGGAGAACAGGGAGAGATGGAGAGAACGAGGGGGTGGATAATAGCAACAGTTGAAGAGGAGTATAGGCTCTCGTAGTTTCATTATCTTTCAAGTGGAGAACAATGAATCCACCGGAAGGGAGAGAGGGATAGGGAGGGAGAGAGAGCGAGGTGGAAAGTGAGGGAAAGAAAGGTGTGAGAAAGAGGTTCATAGAGGGGAACAGAGAAAGAGACAGAGGGAGAAAAAGAGAGAGACAAAGAAAGGAAGAGAGATATATAGAAAGTGGAGAGAGAAAGATAGAGGGAGGGAGGGGAGATATAGAGAGAGGAAGCGAGCGAAAGAGAGAAAAAGAGAGGGAAGGAGGGGAGAGAGAGATCGAGGGAGAGGGAGAAAGAAAAAGAAAGAAAAGAGAGTGGAGAGAGAGCGCGAGAGAGAGCGCGAGAGAGAGAGAGGGGGAAGGAGCAGAGAGAGAGAGAAAGAGAGACAGCGAGAGATGGAAGAAAAAGAGAGAGAGAAAGCGAGGGAGGGAGAGAGATAGAGAAAGGGAGAAGAAGTAAATCAGCTCTCCTCTGCTTCGGCCCTGTCCTCTGGCTCATCACAACACTCTAATTAAAAAAACATAGCTGTTCTTTATTTTATTGGAATTCTGAATCAGGCTTGCAGGAGAGGACAGAGAAGAGGAAAGAGGGGGAGGGGAAAGAGAGGGAGAAAGAGAGGGGGTAGAGAGGAAAGAAGGATGGGGAAGAGGAAGAATAGGGGGAGAGGGAGGAAAGAGATATAGAAGGACAGGGAAGGGACAGAGAAGGTGGGATGGATGTCCTTCCATATCTTTTTCGTCCCCCTCTCCCTCCCCCTCTTCTTCCTCTTCCCCCTCTCCTTCTTTCCTCTCTCCTCCGCTTCTCCTTCTCCTTCCCCCTTTCCCTTTCTGTCTGTTTTCCTCCCCCTCTCTTTCCCCCTCTCCTTCCCTCTCTCCTTCCTCTCCCATCTTCCCTGCCCCTTCCTTATCTGTCATTATCTCTTTCCTCCCCCTCTTCTTCCTCTTCCCCCTCTCCTTTCCTCTTTGTTCCCCCTCTCCCTCTCCTTCCCCTTCTCCCCTTCTCTCTTCTCTGTCCTCTCCTGCAAGGCTGATTCAAAATACCATTTAAATAAAGAACAGCTATTGTTTTTTAATCAGACTGTTGTGATGAACCAGAGGGCCACACACAGCCAGCAACCTCACCTTCGCCCCAGACTGTAGGGAGCTGTCTGTTAGGGTATTTTCACACTTGGTCGATTTCAGCCAATTGTTTTGAATGTTTTGGTGCAGTGTGAACACTCCAAAGGAATTCAGAACCCTCAAAAGAGCCCCTGAAGCAAACCGAACTGAGACCACCTCTAGAGGTGTTCGGAGTTCGGTTCGCTTGAATTCCGTGGCCCGGTTCCCTTTTTTTAGGGCAATGTGAACACAAAGCTCCCCAGGCTCGCTTGTCATTATTCCTGCACCACACGCTAGACTACTGCAGCACTGTTTCCCCTGCCACAACCCCCCACATTGGTTCCACAAAAGAGAGAAGATGGTGATGTGCAGGTTCTCAGAAATAAACGTGTGCTGTTTTTGCATATTGATTAGCGATTGTCAAGGATGCACAGAAATTCCAAAATATGTATGGAGTTTTTAGTTCAAGATTATTTGTTTGCAATATGTGATGTATAGGCTAAGAGAGTTTCATAAAGTGTTTATTCGATAGTGGGGTTTGAATAGCGTGAAAAGACAACATATTTGGTGAGAATCACAACATAGTATACAGAATAAATTTCAGCTCTTAAAGGGGCAGTAGCAAACATTTTCAATTACATCATTATTCAATCTGCTGTTATTCTTCTGCTATTTATTCTGTTACTAATAATATTTCCATGTTAATATTATCTTCTGATTACAATTATTTAAATGCAATCTATTAGCTTCCAAAAGGTAAGTATGTACAATATCTAGCTGTCCGATAGCATATTCTGATGGAATGGCTTGTCCTGAACTTTGCAAAAAAACATTGAGTGAATGTTGGAAAAAGATCTTGGTTCCTTTCTAAACATAGCAATGTGAATGCAAAGAGGACTTGGACCACAACATAGGTGAAGTGAGATGTCAAAAGTTCAGAGATGGATTTCAGTTCTCATTCAAAGGCAAGGGCAGTGTGAATACAAAGAGAACTGAGCTATTTTGCTTTTTTTACCCCAGAGTTCACTTTAAAGAGGACTGAGATTGGTTCTTTTAAATGGGACTTTATGTGAAAACACCCCTAGATGAGGTGCTGAACTTGTAGTTCCAAGGGGCGGGAGGGAGCTGTCCACCAACCCACTCTAATCTGTGGTGCTGAAACCTGAGCAAGACTACTAGGATGTCCATTTATTTAGACCCTTCGAGCAGTCATTTCTTGTTTGTTATTACTTGTTATTATTTAAAGCTAAAATCCTTAGTTGCTCCATTTCTTGACTTATAGATTAATTATATACACACAATGATTATTGAATAATATCATTTAGAATTGCCTCATGAGCTTAGATCAACTGTCGTATCCCATCATAATCCAAAATATAAGCTTGTTTTACTCCAATGTTTGTAAACAATGTAAATGTAAAATATGTCTAAAACTATCATTTTGATGTCATGGAAGGTCAGCCCTTGCATCCATACCTCTGTTTATGAATTTGAGCGTGGTTACATTTCTCCAGGGCCATCTCTCAACTTTTTAACGAATCCTAGGCTGGGTTTCCGCTTTGTTATTGTTTCAATTAACTGACTTGACACTGAGTTTTGCATTGAGCCAATTAGTATTGAATAAAACCAGTGAGTTCTATAATAATAAAGCAGTGAACAGTACTGTATGTGTGTGCAGCTAATCAAGACAGCACAGAGGAGCGGAATGGATGGAGATAGTGCGAGAGAGCAGTGATGTAAGGTATAACGGAAAAAGGCACAATCTTGTCATTACTGAAATAACTAGTAAAAAGCCCAGTGCACCATCACTTCATGGTGCTGTAAGTGTAGGGTAGAAGGACATGGCAGGAGACCAGCACATTCAGGCTCTTACACCGCCCTATGTGATACTGAGAGCTTTAATGGAACCTGTCCCTGATGTCTGTTAACACAGATCACCCTCTCCTCTCCTCCTACATGGGAGACTGAACACATGTCTGTCCGTCTGTCTGTCTGTGTCATGCCCTGACCTTAGAGATCCCTTTTATTCTCTATTTGGTTAGGTCAGGGTGTGACTAGGGTGGGAAATCTATGTTTCTATTTCTTTATTGGCCTAGTATAGTTCCCAATCAGAGACAGCTGTTTGTCGTTGTCTCTGATTGGGGATCATACTTAGGCAGCCCTTTTTCCCACCTTAGATTGTGGGATCTTGTTTTTGCATAGGTGCTGTGTTGCCTGCAGAACTTTACGGTTGTTTTTGTATTTTGTTGTTTTGACGATGTTCATTTGAAAATAAAGTATAATGTTCGCCTTCCACGCTGCACCTTGGTCCAATGTTTATGACGAGCGTAACTGTCTGTCTGTCTGTCTGTCTGTCTGTCTGTCTGTCTGTCTGTCTGTCTGTCTGTCTGTCCGACTGTCAAAATTTGTTCTGCAATGATGAAAATCCAATAACACGATGTGGAGACCAATTCATTTTTTCAATTTCAAGAAATAGAGAATTAGTCAACAAAAGTGCAAGGGTGACAACTATACAACTGTACATGTAAACAGTCTTAATAGTGACCAGTAGCAGGATAAATAGATAAATACTAATGGTAATCAATAATCAGCAGCATAATGGTAGTAATGTGTGTGTGTGTGTGTGTGTGTGTGTGTGTGTGTGTGTGTGTGTGTGTGTGTGTGTGTGTGTGTGTGTGTGTGTGTGTGTGTGTGTGCGTGTGAGTAAGAGTGACAGTGAAGGTATGTGTGTATGAGTGGGTAGAGAACTCTGGATGGGCATAGAGTCAGTGTGGATAGTCTGTGGAAGAGGGACAGCAGTAGTTGTTAACCATTTAACAGTGTTACAGCCAGGGGATAAGAGCTGTTCAGGAGTCTGTTGGTCTGAGCCTTGATGCACCGGTTCTGCCTGCCAGACGGGAGTGTGGACAACAGTCCATGTCGCGAGTGTCTGGAGTCTTTGGCAATTTTTCTCGCAAACCATTTCTGTATGGACCTCGCTTTGTGCACGAAGGCATTGTCATGCTGAAACAGGAAAGGGCCTTCCCTAAACTGTTGCTACAAAGTTGGAAGCACAGAATCGTCTAGAATGTCATTGTATGCTGTAGCGTTAGGATTTCCCTTCACTGGAACTAAGGGGCCTAAACCATGAAAAACAGCCCCATGACAATAATCCTCTTCCACCAAACTCAGCATTTAGGGTTCTCCTGGCATCCACCAAACCCAGATTAGTCTGTCGGACTGCCAGATGGTAAAGCTTGATTCATCACTCCAGAGAACACGTTTCCACTGCTCCAGAGTTCAATGGCAGCGAGCTTTACACCACTCCAGCCGACACTTGGCATTGCGCAATTTGATCTCAGGCTTGTGAACGACGGCTCGGCAATGGAAACCCATTTCATGAAGCTCACAACGAACAGTTCTTGTGCTGACTTTGTTTCCAGAGGCAGTTTGGAACTCAGTAGTGAGCGTTGCAACCGAGGACAGACTATTTTTATGAGCTATGCGCTTCAGCATTAGCGGTCCCGTTTTGTGAGCTTGTGTGGCTTACCACTTCGCGGCTTGGCCGTTTTTGCTCCTAGACGTTTCCACTTCACAATAACAGCACTTATAGTTGACCAGGGCAACTCTAGCAGGGCAGAAATTTTACGAACCAATCTCCATTCTAGTGCCAATCTTTGTCTATGGAGATAGCATGGCTGTGTGCCTGATTTTATACACCTGTCAGCAATGTGTCACGACTTCCGCCGAAGTCGGTCCCTCTCCTTGTTCGGGCGGCGTTCGGCGGTCGACGTCACCGGCCTTCTAGCCATCGCCGATCCACTTTTCATTTTCCATTTGTTTTGTCTTTGTTTTACACACCTGGTTTCACTTCCCCAATTACGTGTTCATTATTTAACCCTCTGTTCCCCCATGGTTTTTTTGTGAGTGATTGTTTGTATGTTATACGGTCCGTTATGTGGGCTTGCTTTATTGTATTGTATTTGCCTATTGTGAGTAAATTACGTTTATTTACTCATATCTGCTGTCCTGCGCCTGACTCCTCTACACAAGCTACACACAGACCTCATTACACAATGGGTGTGGCTGAAATAGCCAAATCCACAAATTTGAAGGGATGTCCACATACTTTTGTATATTTTGTGTACATTCTGGATGGCTGAGAGCTGCCCCCAGTGACGCGCTGGGCCGGCCACACCATCCTCTGTATGGCCTTCCAGTAGCGGGCAGTGCAGTTGCCATACCAGATGGTGATACAACCAGTCAGAATGCTCTCGATGGTGCAGCTGTAAAAATTCCTGAGGATCTGAGGGGCCACGCCTAATTATTTCAGCCTCCTGAGGGAGAATAGGTGCTGCCGTGACTTCTTCACAACTATCCTGAGTCAACTCCTTGGTCTTGTTGATGTTGATGGAGAGATTGTTGTCCTGGCACCACACTGCCAGGTCTCTGAACTCCTCCCCGTAGGCTTTCTCATCGCTGTTGGTGATCAGGCCTACCACCTTTGTGTCGTCAGCAATCTTGATGATGGAGTTGGAGTCATGCGTGGCCACATAGTGGTGGGTAAACAGGGAGTACAGGGGGGGGCTAAGCATACACCACTGGGGGGTCCCCGTGTTGAGGATCAGCGTGTCAGAGGTGTTGTTACATAATCTCACCACCTAGGGTTTGCCCGGCATGAAGTCCAGGATCCAGTTGCAGAGGGAAGTGTTCAGTCCCAGGGTCCCGACCTTGGTGATGAAAGGGAACTATGTTGTTGAATGGCAGTCTCACATAGGTATTTCTCTTGTCCAGGTGAGAGAGGGCAGTGTGGAGTGCAATTGAGATTGCATCATCTGTAGATATGTTGAGGCAGTATGGAAATTAGAGTGGGTCCAGGGTGTCTGGGATGATGGAATTGATGTGTGCAATGACCAGCCTTTCAAAGCACTTCATGGTTACAGAGCTCAGTGCTACAGTGACGGTAGTGCTGTAGTCATTATGGCAGGTAGCCTCAGAGAGTTCTTGGGAACAGGAATGATGGGGGTCAGCTTGAGACGTGGGGATTACAGACTGGTACAAGGAGAGGTTGAAAATGACAGTGAAGATGCCTGCCAGCTGGGCTGTGCGTGCCCTGAGAACGTAGCCTGGAATACCGTCCTGCCTCGCGGCCTTGCGAGTGTTGACTAGATTAAAAGCCTTATTCACATCAGACTCAGAGAATGGGATCACCTATTCCTCTGGGATGGCTGGGGCCTTCATGCACTTGTCGAAGTGTTGAGTTCGTCTAGTAGAGAGGCATCCTTTGTAATCCTTAATGGACTGTAGCTCCTGCCACACGCGTTGGACATCGGAGCCGGTGTAATAGGATTCCACCTTGTTCCTATACTGTCCTTTTGCCTGTTTGATGGCTCTTCGGAGGTCGTAGTGGGACTTCTTGTGCGCGTTTGTGTCCTCAGCCATAGCCTCAGGGTCTGCTGCGATAGTCCTGTTTGTGGTAGCTCTGTCCTTTAGCTTAGGGCATTCCTCAATGTTAATCCAGGGCTTTTGATTGGGGAAGCAGCATACCTTCACTGTGGGGACAACATCGACGATGCATTTTCTGATGAAGCCGGTGACGGAGGTGGTTAGTTCGTCGATGCTATTGGCGGAGTCCTGGAACATATTCCAGTCAGTGCTAGCAAAGCAGTCCTGTAGCGTAGCCTCTGCTTCGGTGCACAATTTCTCTATGGAGCGCGTCACATGTACTACCTGTTTGAGCTTCTGTTTGTAAACAGGAAGCAGGAGTATAGTAATGGTTATACAGTAATGGTGGTTTTGTTCACATTTATGGACTAGGTACAATACAGTGGAACACTGCCTATAGAAGTAGAGCAAAAAGATGCTTGTTAATTTAACACAGTGTGATGTGGTATTGTATTTGTGTTGCTTTGAAGCCTTGTTCAGAGTGAGTTCCATGTTAGTGGGTCCAGGGTTGATGCTATTTTTGTGTAGAACATCCATTTCAAAGAAGTTCTCATGTTCTATACCGTAACAAAGGAAAGGAGGGAGAGAGAAGGGAGAGGAGGGAGAGAGGCCACAGAGGAGAGGAGAGAAAGAGAGGGAGAGAAGGAGAGAGAGAGAGAGAGGGATAAATGAGATGAGAATCGACAGAGAGAGAAGGGAGAAAGGTCACAGAGGAGGGACAGAGAAAGAGAGAGAGTGTGGAGAGAAGAGAGTAGGGAGAGAGGAGAGGGTTAGAGGGAGAGAGGAGGGAGGTAGAAGATGAGGGAGGTAGAAATAACGAAAGAGGAGGGAGAGAGGAGAGAGAAATGCCACAGAGGGAGAGAGGAGAGGAAGAATAGGAGGAAGAGAGGAGAGAGATAGGAAGGAAGAGAGGAGGGAGATAGGAAGGAAGAAGAGGAGGGAGAAAGGAGGGAGAAAGGAAGGAAGGAGAAAGGAGGGAGGAAGGCCTCAGAGGAGAAAGTGATTCGTTTGAGCTGGAGATGATGCTCTCTACCTCCTCTCCTCTCTGTGAGTTTATTCCCTAAGCTCTCTCTGTGTTCTCATAGCCCCGGGCCCCAGCCACCAGTGGCCCTACACACATCACAGAACACATCATAGACTACATCACATACCATTAAGCACAAGGCTATTACAGCTCTTCATAGAGCAGTGAGTGACGTCGTTTTCACTAAGGCTACTAGGATGTAGGATCCAGTTCACTCCTGTTTTCTTTCATTATTCCTTCAATCAATCAATCATACAATATCTTTATTGTCCCAATTAGGAAATTTGTTCCGCAGTCGGAGTTCAACAATAAAAACAAAATTAAAAACAGTGACAACCATACAACAGATATACACATAAGATAAATAATGAGATCGGTAACATGAGATCCATTGTGAAAATGTTTGACCAATAATGAACTCTATAACTGAAACGTCAAACCAATCAATCTGTGTTCTTATTGAGGTTCTCTAAATTCGGTCTGTGTCCCAAGGCACCCTATTCCTTATATTTCGATGAGACCAATGGAAGCTTTTTCTATGATCCACATCTCAGGAGGCCCTTACCTTTGTCCCGTGTGTGTGTGTGTGTGTGTTCACACGCCATACCTCTGTCTCGAGGAAGCGTCGCAGGGCTCTCTTCTTCTTGATGCTCTTCCTGCGGACAGACACGGCTACACTCAGAGCCACAATGACCACGACGAAGAGGCCCCCTATCACCCCGGCAGCAATCAGGGGAGTCCTGAGGGAGAGGAGGGAGAGAGATGTGAGATAGGGCCACAGTACTGGATACTAGTTACCAAACCTTCTTATTTGTTTTCTTTCTAATCATTTAGCTGCGCTTGATTGAGCTACTACTGTCCGGTAAAGTGGAACCGATGGAATATTTTATCCATCTGGCAGTCCAAGCAGGCTTAATCAAATGCTCAAAATATTTGATAGAATACAAATACTATTTAAACCCAGGTCTGATAAGCACTTACTCCAGAGGTCACAACAGACTTGGCTAACCAGAATTAGGACAATTCTTACTTAGCTTACAACCTTTGACAAAATACATGATCTAACATCTACAAGTGTCCTGTTACAAAGTTAGGCAGTAAGTTCAAAGAAGAAGGGAAGGAAATGAAAGTCAGGAAAAGACAACATGTTCTGCTGCTTGTCAGCCCTGTCCATGATCTCTCTAACCCTCTACACCCCTATCTGTCCATGATCTCTCCCTTTCCCTTTCCCTAATCCTTATTCCCTCTACACCCCTATCTGTCCATGATCTCTCTAACCCTCTACACCCCTATCTGTCCATGATCTCTCTAACCCTCTACACCCCTATCTGTCTGTCTGTCTGTCTGTCTGTCTGTCTGTCTGTCTGTCTGTCTGTCTGTCTGTCTGTCTGTCTGTCTGTCTGTCTGTCTGTCTGTCTGTCTGTCTGTCTGTCTGTCTGTCTGTCTGTCTGTCTGTCTGTCTGTCTGTCTGTCTGTCTGTCTGTCTGTCTATCTGCCTGCACTGAGAGGTTTGAGTTATGTCCCTATGGCTGTGTAAAAAATTGTGCACTTAATATGGAATAGGGTGGCATTTGGGACGTATCCACAGTATATTGTAGATGAGAAGTAAGATGAAATGGTGTATCTGAGTGAATATGCCAATCCTCTATCTTAATAAAAGGGCTAATTTGGCTGCGAGCACACAGAAGAACAGAACAGTGCAAAAGAGATGAAAGTGGCGGTGCTTCGGCACACTCCAGTCGTGTTTTAAATCAGCAGGAAAGCTATGAGCCAGTCTGGTAGATCACAGAGAAGAGCAGGTCCCATTAAACGTTATCACCCTCAGCTCACTTCATTTGGAATCGCATGAAACAACTCCCAATCTTTCACTCATCGGGTGCATCCCAAATGGCCCCCTATTCCCTATGTAGTGCACTACTTTTGACCTGGGACCATAGGGAAGAGGGTGTCATTTGGGACACAAACATCCTCATTCTCCCAGCTCTACCTCTCTCCTACACAATATTACAGGGATGGATTTACTGTACTAAGGCACTGCATGGTGCTTTCGGCAGGAAGTGGCTTCAAGAGACATAGTTGTATGCAGGCCTAGGCATACTCCGAGTGAACATTTGTAGTGGTGCGCCCAAATGGAGAGCGGAGAGTTGTGGAATAAGTCAAAAGCGGACAGAGTGTTTGTTGAGCGGCATTCTTTTTCTCTTTTGTTATTTCGAGTCAACATGATAATCAGTGTGTATATACTGTATGGGTGGATGTGTGTGTGTGTGTGTGTGTGTGTGTGTGTGTGTGTGTGTGTGTGTGTGTGTGTGTGTGTGTGTGTGTGTGTGTGTGTGTGTGTGTGTGTGTGTGTGTGTGTGTGTGTGTGTGGAGGGAAAGTTTGTGAGTGTGCCTGTGTGTGTATGTGTGTGTGTGCATGCATGCGTGCGTGCGTGCGTGGACGTGTTTAACTATTCTTGTGGGGACCAGAAGTCCCCACAAGAATAATAGACTGTCACATTCTGACCTGTAAAGGTGTTGTTTGTTAGTGTTTAGTATGGTCAGGACGTGGCAGGGGGTATTTTGTTTATATGTTTCGGGGATTGTTAGTCTATGTGTATAGACAAGGGGTGTTTGATTAGAGTGGTTTAGAGTTTTGGTATATGTTCTATGTTAGGGCATTTTCTATGTTTATTCTAGTCACTCTGTTTCTATGTGCAGTTTTGTTCTTGACCTTCAATTGCTCCTCGTTGCTTCTGATTGAAGGTCCTATAATTAGGGGTGTGTTTGTATTGTGGATTGTGGGTAGTTGTATTCTGTTTTGTGCTTATCACCTGACAGAGCTGTTAGTGTCGTGTCCGTTAATTGTATACGTGTTTCATTTGTTTCTCCTTCTTCAATATTAAAAAAAGAAGATGAGTATACACTTCCCTGTTGCGTCTTGGTCCTCCACACACGACATTCTTTACATAGACAAACAAAAATCTGTCCAACTGGGGATGTTTTGTTAATCCCACGAGGTCAAATGCTATTTCTAGGGGGTTTAGGGTTAAGGTTAGAATTAGTGTTACGGTTAGAATTACGTTAAGGGTTAGTGTTAGGAGCTAGGGTTCATTTTTGGGTTAGGAGCTAGGGTTAGGTTTAGGGTTAGGGTTAAGGTTAGGTTTAAGAGGGTTTCTGTTTATGCTGGTATCAAACATTGGGTTGCACGGGCCTATTGCAGCTTTCTGCCCTGTTTCTGTATTATACATCCGACCGGTCTGGAGAGGGTGAGAGAACATGAAAGGCTGAGAGCTCCGAGGGGTCACCAAAACAGTTCAACAACAGGAGGAAGACAATTATTGATAAAGTGCTGAGGATAAAAAAAGTTTAATAAAAAAAAAGGTATATAATAAAATCATAATAAAACATGCAAACTGGATCAATTAAATAAATAATTAAATAAGTACATAACTGGAAACCCCCCCCAAAGGATGAAGGGATTAAGTGCTCCAAAGATAAGTGCTATGTTAAAGTGCTTGATATTATACAATTAAATATAAAATATAAAAAAGACAAAACCAGATTGAGCAAATAAATACATCATTTTCTATTGAACTTCCTCCTCGTGTCGGTGGCCCCTCCAGCTCTCACTAACTCCCACAGTCAATGCTTTATCCTACTCTTTACCATTCATACCAAGTGGAGCCAAGGTCGGTTTCGCTATCCACCTGGATTCAGCTGCTCTTCTCTGGCCTGTGGTCTCCAGACCGGTAATGCAGAGGGAGGTTGTAGGGTGGTTTTGAAAGTGTTTTACCAGTTGTGTTTGTAATATGTTTTTTTCATTGCACAGAGGTGCTGTTTGAGGCATGTCAAGACTGTGTGACTGGTTTCTCCTATAGAAATGTTGTGGCATAATGTGCATGTTATGGCATTGATAATGTTGGTGCTCTGATTGATCATGAGTTGTGGGATAGGACTGGAGCTTTGTGCATGTGGATTGTGAATGTGTGGAAGTTGTCGATAGTACTGTTGTTTAGGAGGTGGTTTAGGAGTGGGTTTATTGGAAAATGTTGCATAGACTAAGAGATCCCTTAGGTTGGGGTTTCTGCAGAATGCTGATATAGGTCGGAATTCCTGGAGTGGGGGGAATGTACGTTGTGTTTGGGTGAATGTGGCTTTGAGTCTGGAATGAAGGAGTCTGTTTATGTCTGAGAAGGTGCTGATGGGGGTATAATCTGTGGTTCTGTATCTGTTGGGGGGATAGGAACACGGGGTCTGGGAAAGGTCTGAGGTTGGAGGACAGGGATAGGATGGTGGGGATAGAGATATGGACCCAGAATCAGGAAAGGGTTAAGATAAGGTGTGGGCTGTTAGTCCAGGTCAGGAGTCAGTGCCTGGTCCAGACTTTTGCAGGGAAAGTTATGTAGGTTAGGGTTAAGGTTAAGGTTGGGGTTGGGGTTAAGGTTAGGATTGGGGTTTGGTTTGGGATTAGGGTTAGGGTTGGGGTTGGGGTTAGGGTTGGGGTTAAGGTTAGGGTTAGGGTCAGGGTTGGGGTTGGGTTTGGGGTTAAGGTTAGGGTTGGGGTTGGGGTTAGGTGTGGGGGTTAAGGTTAGGGTTGGGATTAGGGTTAGGGTTGGGGTTTGGGTTAGGGTTGTGGTTAGGGTTGGGGTTATGGTTAAGGTTAGGGGAATCAGGCATTCTGTTCTGGGTGAGGCCTGCCAATGTGTTAGGGTTGGGGGATCAAGCATTCTGTTCTGGGTGAGGCCTGCCAATGTGTTAGGGTTGGGGGGATGAAGGATTCTGTTCTGGGTGAGGCCGGCCAATGTGTTAGGGTTGGGGGGGATCAGGCATTCTGTTCTGGGTGAGGCCTGCCAATGTGTTAGGATTGGGGGGGATCAGGCATTCTGTTCTGGGTGAGGCCTGCCAATGTGTTAGGATTGGGGGGGGATCAGGCATTCTGTTCTGGGTGAGGCCTGCCAATGTGTTAGGATTGGGGGGATCAGGCATTCTGTTCTGCGTGAGGCCTGCCAATGTGTTAGGATTGGGGGGGATCAGGCATTCTGTTCTGGGTGAGGCCTGCCAATGTGTTAAGATTGGGGGGGATCAGGCATTCTGTTCTGGGTGAGGCCTGCTAGTGTGTTTGCCTTTATGTACCTCAGTGACCGCTTTGAGTATCCCCTCTTCCACAGTGCACTAAATAGGGTCTGTGTGGCCGAATGAAAGTCTTTCTGTTGTGTACATAGTCTATGGAATCTAATGAGTTGTGATTTGACAATGCCAGTGTATGTTTTGGGTGATAACTGGAATAGTGGAGTAGGGCGTGTGTGTCTGTGTCCTTGAAATATACTTTGTTTGTAAAGAGACTATGTGCGTGTCAGTATCTGGAGACAAAAAGGGTTCTGTCCAGGAAGTTGATTGTATGTGGGTGGATGACATATTTAACTGTTATGGTAGGATGATGGTTATTGAGTATTTCAATGAATGTTGTGAAATGTACCAGATCATGTTCCCACACTCACATATCATCCAGGTATCTTCCATAAAACATGGGACGCAATGGGCCTTTAGACAGGACTCTCAACTCCCAGTCTGCCATATCAATAATAACATAGGCCGGGGTGAACTTTTTACCCATCGCCGTCCCATAAATGTGTACGTACTGTAGTGTTTATTATTAAATGTGAAACCATTGTTTCTTAAGCCAAGTTCTAGAAGCTGTAGGAGGTGTGAGTCTGGTCTATATGGATCTGGATATCTCCGGAGTGCAGATTCCACTGCTGTCAAACCTGACAAGATATCTATGTTGGTGTAGAGATAATCTATATCTAAAGTGAATATGTATGCATGTGCTGGGACTGGAATGTTGTGAAGTGTGTCTATGAAATGGTATGTGTACTTAAGGTAGCTAGGGTGATTTTGTGAGATGGGACTGAGGAAGTAGTCAATGAATTCGGCTGCTGGAGAGGACACAGTCCCACAGTATGACACAGTAGTTGTTCCCTTCAGGACCTCAACAGGGACTGTTCAGGTATCTGGTGCTTGATGGATCTTCGGGAGGAGATAGAAGAGTCTCTGTCTGGGTAATTCTGGTCCATCTAGATATTATCTTTGTCTATGTGTAATGTATTTCTTTCTGTAGAGATCTGATATTATCTTTGTCTATGTGTAATGTATTTCTTTCTGTAGAGATCTGATTTTGTCTATGTGTAATGTATTTCTTTCTGTAGAGATCTGATATTATCTTTGTCTATGTGTAATGTATTTCTTTCTGTAGAGATCTGATATTATCTTTGTCTATGTGTAATGTATTTCTTTCTGTAGAGATCTGATATTATCTTTGTCTATGTGTAATGTATTTCTTTCTGTAGAGATCTGATATTATCTTTGTCTATGTGTAATGTATTTCTTTCTGTAGAGATCTGATATTATCTTTGTCTATGTGTAATGTATTTCTTTCTGTAGAGATCTGATATTATCTTTGTCTATGTGTAATGTATTTCTTTCTGTAGAGATCTGATATTATCTGTCAGATTTTTATTGGTGTCTGGATCTGTGTAGAAGCAGGGATAGGAGTATAATGTTGTGTACGAGAGAGTTGTCGGTGGGCTTCAGAGAGGTACTCTTGGTTGTCCATAATAATGATCTTTGTCTGCTGGTTTTCTGGTTATATGTTTGTGTTTCCTTACTTTAGCTAGGCCTTGTCTTTCTTCTAGAGTGATGTTCTGTTTTCAGGTTATGGTGGAGGTACAGAATTCTCTGATGATTTGGGTTAATGTTAGGTTTTTAGGTTAAGGTTAGGGTTAAGGTTAGAGTTAGGGTTAAGTTAGAGTTGGGGTTAGGGTTAGGGTTAGAGGTTAGGAAAATAGGATTTTGAAGTGTGTCCCCACAAGGTTAGCTGTACAAGACTGTGTGTGTGTGTGTGTGTGTGTGTGTGTGTGTGTGTGTGTGTGTGTGTGTGTGTGTGTGTGTGTGTGTGTGTGTGTGTGTGTGTGTGTGTGTGTGTGTGTGTGTGTGGGAGAGAGAGAGAGAGGGTAAAAGTCCAGAGGGTGACAGACAGTGCAGATGACAATACGGCTGGTCTCTATTATGTGAGACAGCCTCACACAGCAGCGGTTGACACAATGTCAGATAAGCTGTAGAACTAAATGTATATGTCTGTCTGAGCGTTGAGAGGCTTTGTAGTCTCAACATGGGCCCCGAGCAGCTATAAGCTGCCTAGCTATTCTGCTCAGTTAAACCACAGCCTCTGTAAAATAATGTTAAAAGCCACTTTACCAAACTGGCATGCCCCACAGTACTATCAGTGTATTCTGGTACTCTGCTGTCAACATATGTATGAAGGTTTTTCCCCTGACAGCCTTTATCTGTCTAGTAGCACTTTCCTCATCCTGCGTCACCCCCTCTCCACCCCTCTTCAACCTGCGTCACCCCCTCTCCACCCCTCTCCACCCCTCTTCACCCTGCATCACCCCCTCTTTACCCCTCTTCACCCTGCGTCACCCCCTCTCCACCCCTCTTCACCCTGCGTCACCCCCTCTCCACCCCTCTTCACCCTGCGTCACCCCCCTCCACCCCTCTTCACCCTGCGTCACCCCCTCTCCACCCCTCTTCACCCTGCGTCACCCCCCTCCACCCCTCTTCACCCTGCGTCACCCCCTCTCCACCCCTCCTCACCCCACAGTGTCTCCCTCACTATCAGATCACCCCGACAGTCTCCTCAGACTGCCTCAGATAGATGAGCAGTGGATGGCATGCTCTGTCTGCATCAAATGGCAACCTATTCCCTAGTGCCACTAGGGCTCTGGTCAAAAGTAGTGTTCTATATAGGGAATGGGGTGCCATTTGGGATGCAGTCCTTCCCCCTGGCTCCAGCTTGTAGTAAATTAGCAGTCATTACTGCCCCTTCTCTCTCTGCCCATACATAGCTTCATTCAGCTCAGCTCTGCCTTCAGATCAGGAGGTTTCGGCAAACTGTTTTTCACTAGGCCTTTGTTTGGGTCTGTGTTGTAAGCCAATATGGCATCTCTCTGCTGTGCTGTTTATTTCTGGACATCATCCTAGAGGGGGATGCTGTTGCATTGGGCCTTTATAACTTCTGTGTTACTGTCCCCTCTTCTTGTCTTTTCTGTCCTCCTTGTTCATTTCCTCTCGCCACACTCCCTTCTCTCATGTGTTCCCCGTCCTCCTCCTCCCCCCTACCCCCAACCCCCCACCTCCTCCCCCCAGAAACAAACTGTCTGTCATGAAATCGTAAATCCATTTGCTCGGAACGGTTAGTGGCGTTTTCTTCCTTTTCCCCACGAGAACAAAAGCAAAGCGCTATCAATTTATCAAGAGCAGAGTAAAACACAAGCCCGTGCAGGGACACACACACGGATTCACACACACGCACACACAAACATGCACACACTTTTGGCCTCAGAGCTAAACATTATTCACACTGCCTGCCTGCTCCTCTCGCTCCCTCTCGGTCTCCCTCTCGGTCTTTCTGTCTCTCTCTGTCTCTCTCTATGTCTGTCTCTCTCTCTCTCTCTCTCTCTCTCTCTCTCTCTCTGTCTCTCTTTCTCTCTGTCTCTCTCTTTGTCTCTCTCTCTGTCTGTCTCTCCATCTGTCTCTCTCTATGTCTGTCTCTCCGTCTCTCTCTGTCTCTCTCTCTGTCTCTCTCTCTGTCTCTCTCTCTGTCTCTCTCTATGTCTGTCTCTCCGTCTCACTCTCCGTCTCACTCTATGTCTCACTCTCTGTCTCTCTCTCTGTCTCTCTCTCTGTCTCTCTCTCTGTCTCTCTGTCTCTATGTCTCTCTCTTTCTCTATGTCTCTCTCTCTGTCTCTCTCTCTGTCTCTCTCTCTGTCTCTCTCTCTGTCTCTCTCTCTGTCTCTATGTCTGTCTCTCTGTCTCTCTTTGTCTCTATGTCTGTCTCTCTGTCTCTCTCTCCGTCTCTCTCTGTCTGGCTCTATGTCTGTCTCTCTGTCTCTCTCTCTGTCTCTCTCTCTGTCTCTCTCTATGTCTGTCTCTCTGTCTCTCTCTATGTCTGTCTCTCCGTCTCTCGCTCTGTCTCTCTCTTTGTGTCTCTCTCTGTCTCTCTCTCTGTCTCGCTCTGTCTCTCTGTCTCTCTCTCTGTCTGTCTCTCTCTCTGTCTCTCTCTCTGTCTGTCTCTCTCTCTGTCTCTCTCTCTGTCTCTCTCTCTCTCTCTCTCTTCTTCTCTTCTTCTCCTCCATCCTGTTGCTCTCTAGCTAACCTCAGTTGTGGGAACATATATTTAGGGTAATTATAAGCCTTGGCTGGAGGCATGGTTGGTTGTTCTGCCGTTATTTGAACCAGTGTTGTCTGTTGGCGAGAGTGTCTCTTATCTCTTTACTATTGTGCGCTCATCCAAGATAAATTCCAATGTATGCATTTGTACTTACAAATTGCTAATGAATGAAAGCTGAACTTGTGTCTCTGTGTGTGTAGGCAGTCTGTCCTGGGGACAGAGAAGGAAGTGACAGTAGGGATTTGAAGAGATATTTACCTGTCCATCATGCCAATACAGTCCTGCAGTCTGGGTCCAATACACCTAGATGAGAGGGAGAAACAAAACAATGAATTAATCAGTCAATCAATCAATCAATCCCTCCAGCGTCCGTCTCAGTGTCTTGAATCTGTGCTATAGCTCCTAGACCTGTGTCAGTGTCAGTATGTTCTGTCCACAGAAAGAACCCAGCGATGACAGACAGTCACAGAGAAGAAGGGGTACAGAGACGAGAATCAGAGCATAAGGGAGTCAGGATACTGGATGGTGAAGCTCTTTGATGTAAAGAGGGTTGGGGGAGAGGGAACAGCCTGGGCTCAGAGCCATACGAAACATACTTTACGTATTTCTGAGCACCTCCAAGATGTGTGATACCTACTAATGTTGTAGTTACTTTAGACAGAAATGAAAGTAGGGAGGTTGGGCGTAAATCGAGACCGTCTAGCAATCCATAGGTTGCATGTTCGAGTCACTACAACTGTAGCATTTTAGCTAACCCTTTCCCTAATCCTTATTCAAAACGTAACCCAATTCACCTAACCCACTATGTAAATTCACCTAACCTTTGTCGTTTTAGCTCCCCTAACCTTTCACGCAAATGATCATAACCTTTGTGGTTAGTCCACCTAAACACCAATGTAAATTCTCCCCGTTATTCTCCTTTGTTGTAACGATGCAACAAGCAACCTGGTCTCAGATTAAGACGTATAATAGATACTATAATACTATGACAACTTACGCCATCCAATTCGTATGCTATTGTACAACCAGGCAAGACGTATGATACTATACATCCTCTAATTCATATGATATTGTATGACCGCTATTCCATTCATAATGTAATCTAACGTAACTAAATATATCATACTAAATGGAGTGTCACATACTTACATACAGAATAATACGAATTGCCCTGATAGCACTTTGGCGGGAGAGGAAGAGGGGGAGTAACAGAGATGATCTCTGAGTCTGTTTGAGTGACTGAACTGAAGGGCAGTCTGGGAACAGTTATTTTGACAAAGTGTCAAGAGGGCATTTCCACGGATACACTCATTTCCATTATATTTTGTAACAATGTTGTTATGGGTATATGGAGTTGTGATGTGGCTGTCTGCCACTCATGAGGAAATAGAACACAAGACGTGTGGGGCCAGCCCGGTGGACTGACTGACTGCAATACCAAATGATATCTGTCTCCTTCCTTCTGCTGCTAAATATTACATCGCAGGCTTCACAGCACTCAGAGAGCAGAGAGAGAGCGGAATCTCTTTTGCAGCCTTTCTCTCTCTCTGTCTCTTTCTCTCTCTGTCTCTCTCTCTCACCTGGGTATTTTGCAGTTCCTGTGGGTGTGTGCGTACGTGTGAGTGAGTGAGTGTGTGTGTCTGGAGACACTGATAAACATTGGCTGGATATGGGAACACCGAGTTACAAGGGGTCAGCACCGAGGGGAGCATAGCAAGGTGTGTGTGTATGTGTGTGTGTGTGTGTGTGTGTGTGTGTGTGTGTGTGTGTGTGTGTGTGTGTGTGTGTGTGTGTGTGTGTGTTGTACTGTGGATGAAATAGAGCATGACACAGATATTGCTTTCCTCTGGTTATCATGTTGACCTTGGCTTTACAATGGGGATTAGTCTGCCCTTGTCTTGCCAGTGAAACAAACAATGTAGAAGTAAATGAACAGTATTCTGTCCTCCCAGGGTCATTAGTCATTCAGACTGCTGATGTGATACGCAACCATGCACACAACAACAAAAACGTGCACACGCTGCAGAAAGCCAAAACACAGACATACAGTGCTTTGGAAAGTGTTCATACCCCTGGAATTTTTCCACATTTTGTTACGTTACAGCCTTATTCTAAAATGGATTTAAAAAAAATCCTCATCAATATACACACAATACCCCATAATGATAACGCAGAAACAGGTTTTTAGATTTTTTTAGCAAATTTATAAAAAATAAAACACTGAAATATAACATTTACATAAGTATTCAGACCCTTTACTCAGTACTTTGTTGAAGCACCTTTGGCAGCGATTACAGCCTCGAGTATTCTTGGGTATGACACTACAAACTTGGCACACCTGTGTTTTGGGAGTTTCTCCCACTCTTCTCTGCAGATCCTCTCAAGCTCTGTCAGGTTGGATGGGGAGCGTCGCTGCACAGATATTTTCAGGTCTCTCCAGAGATGTTCGATTGGGTTCAAGTCCGGGCTCTGGCTGGACCACTCAAGGACATTCAGAGTCTTGTCCCAAAGCCACTCCTGCATTGTCTTGGCTGTGGGCTCAGGGTTATTGTCCTGTTGGAAGGTGAACCTTCACCTCAGTCTGAGGTCCTGAGCGCTCTGCATCAGGTTTTCATCAAGGATCTCTCTGTACTTTGCTCCGTTAATCTTTCCCTCGATCCTGACTAGTCTCCCAGTCCCTGCTGCTGAAAAACATCGCAGCATGATCCTGCCACCCCCATGCTTCACCGTAATTATGGTGCCAGGTTTCCTCCAGACGTGATGCTTGGCATTCAGGCCAAAGAGTTCAATATTGGTTTCATTAGACCAGAGAATCTTGTTTCTCATGGTCTGAGAGTCTTTAGGTCCCTTTTGGCAAACTCCAAGCGGGCTGTCATGTGCCTTTTACTGAGGAGTGGCTTCCGTCTGGCCACTCTACCATAAAGGCCTGATTGGTGGAGTGCTGCAGAGATGGTTGTCCTTCTGGAAGTTTCTCCCATCTCCACAGAGGAACTCTGGAGCTCTGTCAGAGTGTTCTTGGTCACTGGGTTCTTGGTCACCTCCCTGACCAAGGCCCTTCACCCCCAATTGCTCAGTTTGGCCGGGTGGCCAGCTCTAGGAAGAGTTTTGGTAGTTCCAAACTTCTTCTATTTAAGAATGATGGAGGCCACTGTGTTCTTGGGACCTTCAATGCTGCAGAAATGTTTTGGTAACCTTCCCCAGATCTGTGCCTTGACACAATCCTGTCTCAGAGCTCTACGGACAATTCCTTCGACCTCTTGGCTTTGTTTTTGCTCTGACATGCACCGGTGTGTGTCTTTCCAAATCATGTCCAATCAATTGAATTTACCACTTGATTGGAGTCCAATCAATTGAATTTGAGTCCTATTCAAGTTGTGGGAACATATCAAGGATGATCAATGGAAACAGGATGCACCTGAGCTCAATTTCGAGTCTCATAGCAAAGGGTCTGAATATATATGTAAATAAGGTATTTCTGTTTTTTTATTTTCAATACATTTACAAAAATGTCTAAAAATCTGTTTTCGCTTTGTCATTATGGGGTATTGTGTGTAGATTGATGAGGAAAAACATTAATTGAATCCATTTTAGAATAAGGCTGTAACGTAACAAAATATGGAAAAGTCAAAGGGTCTGAATACTTTCCAAATGCACTGTACACAATGGAAAACAAAAACACAAATTCAGTTCACGACGCCCCCCCAAACACACTCACAGCCAGCCCCCACACACAAAACCCCACATATACACTCAGTGTGAACCTTACCCCTGCGTGCAGTTGGAGTGACAGGGATGGCACTCGTTGTTGGCCTTGGCATATTTAAAGATGAAGCTGTTGGCCCCCTGAAGGCCATCAGGACACTTATCCACACAGTTAGGACCGTCTTTAAAGTGGAGACACTTCACACAGTGATCAGGACCCTGAGAGAGAGAAGGAGAGACATACACTGTGTAAAAAACATTAAGAACACCTGCCTTTTCCATGACATAGGTAAAATCTATGATCTCTTATTGATGTCGCTTGTTAAATCTACTTCAATTAGTGTAGATGAAGGGGAGGAAACATGTTAAAGAAGGATTTTTAAGCCTTGAGACAATTGAGACATGGATTGTGTATGAGTGCCATTCAGAGGGTCAATGGGCTAGACAAAATATTTAAGTGCCTTTGAACAGGGTATGGTAGTAGGTGCTAGGCGCACCGATTTGTGTCAAGAACTGCAACGCTGCTGGATTTTTCACGCTCAACAGTTTCCCGTGTGTATCAAGAATGGTCCACCACCCAAAGGACATCCACCCAACTTGACACAACTGTGGGAAGCATTGGAGTCAACATGGGCCAGCATCCCTGTGGAATGCTTTCGACACCTTGAAGAGTCCATGCCTCGACGAATTGATGCTGTACTGAGGGCAAAAGGGGAGGGGGGGTGCAACTCAATATTAGGAAAGAGAGGAGAGCAAGCAGAGACAGGGGACAAAGAGAGAGGGGGGTTAGAGAGCTAGAGAGGTAGATAGAGAGAGACAAAGAGAGAGATGAGAGATGAGAGAGGGAGGGATAGAGTGAGAAAGAGATAGAGAGAGAGAGAGAGAAAGAAAGAGAGAGAGAGAGAGACAAAGAGAGAAAAAGAGAGACAAAGAGAGAAAAAGAGAGACAAAGAGAGAGATGAGAGATGAGAGCGGGAAATAGAGAGAGAGAGAGAGAGAGAGAGAGAGAGAGAGAGAGAGGAGAGAGAGAGAGAAAGAGACAAAGAGAGAGATGAGAGATGGGGATAGTTAGAGGGGGAGAGATGACGGGAGGAGCGAGAGAGAGATGGGAGAGAGAGAAAGATGAGAGATATGATAGTAGAGGAGAGAAGAACGTGGGAGTGAAGGAAGGAGGGAGAGGGGGGAAGACGAGACGCATAAAACACCAGCAAGCAGGGCCGGAGATAATAACCATCCATCACAGCACACACAATGACCATAACAATCAGCACAGACACAATTTATGGGGGTAATATGGGCTAGAAGAGGCAGGGGAGCGGCGGCAGGGGGGAGGGAGGGAGGGACGGATGGAGGAGAGGGAGGGAGTTCAATGTATGGGCCTGCATGTGCATCAATAAAGCCCAACAGGCAACAACAGCCCTTAAGGTGCAGAACAGATCAGACACAAATAAATATGCATGGGTATGTGGAGGTGTTTTGTGTACATATGTATGAGTGGGCGTGAGAGGATGTGTGTGTGTGTGTGTGGATGTGTGTAGGCATACATATGCAAATTGAGGCTCTTCATAGATATCACAATGAAGCCGGTCCTCCATCAGTTGTTTGACGACTCTCATACCCATGGCTGTGATAGGCTCTACTATAGCCAGTAACCCCATCTCATCTCACAACCAAACACAGTGCATCACGAACCACCACAACATACCGCACCCCTGTTGCCAAAACACCCATTGTCAATGCTGCAGTCTTGTATGTGTCCTGTGTGTGTGTCCATGCCTGTGTGTGTGTTCCCCCTGGGTAAGCCGTTGTGCTGTGCTGAAGCTGCTCGCTGGTCGTAAAGGTAATTCACGTGTGTCGTCTCCCATAGACAGTCCTCTAACAGAGCTCCATATAAAAGGCTTTCCCTGGCTACCAGCGATACATCATTACCAGGGATTTATACTGGGGCCAACACAGCACACCTCATATATCGACTGCAGGGGTTAGACAAGGCCTCAAAGTATAAGTGCTGATCAAGGATCAGGGCCCTCCTGTCCATGTAATCTTATTCATTGTGATTTATTAGGCAAGACTGATCCTAAAGCAGCACTCCTACTGTGATATGCTTTAAACATCTGGCTCCAGGGCCCATATCCATAAAGTATCTCAAAGTATCTCACTGTCTATTCATTATAGATGTAATAGGCAAAACTGAATCTAGATCAGCAGTCCAACTGAGACACTATGACTGTGGGCTCATACTGCAGAACCCCACTTCAGCCTGTATAACCTTGGGGCCCAATTCAAAATCACACAATAATGATGGCGTGTCAATGACAGTTACTCTACAGTGAAAGGCACTATCTGCAGGGTCAATTACATAGCTACATAATGGCTAGCTCATACAGAGATAAGAGCATTTTGTAAGAGCCTATGCACATAGAGATACCATACGACTACAGGCGTGTATTTCCATCTACATGCAAGCTTTAACACTGAGGAATAAGCCAAACAGCTCCCCCAGCTTCTCCAACATACTTCTCTTGTATCGCTAGCTAGTGTCCAACAGTGTAGATCATGTACATCATGCCAAGGAGAGAGAGAGAGACAGAGAGAGAGACAGAGAGACAGAGAGAGAGACAGAGACAGAGAGAGAGAGAAGAGACAGAGAGAGAGACAGAGAGAGCGAGAGACAGACAGAGAGAGAGAGATGCCCGTTAATCAATTAGCAGGCTGTGACAGTCCATCTGGGACAGAGGACCCATCTGAACAACATATGGCTAGAGGAGAAATGAGGGGAGGAGGGGAGAAAGAAGGTAGAGGGTAGGCCAAATCAAACTTAAGCCAGCCGATCCTCCCTGTCTGTAGATCTCAAGGGATTGGAGAAGTATAAGCAGCATGGTACGTGCTAGGGCTGAGGATGACCAGGGATATCACAATACTTAGGTGCTGACACGATATTTATTGCGATTCTCAGGATTCTATACAGTATGTATTGCGATTCAACACTGCGATTTTATTGCGATTTGATGTTCCAAACATATTGCTCTTTATATGTCTGCTACAGAGAGACGAGAAGCATGAGAAAATTCGTTTTGATCAGTAACGGTAATAAAAGTGCTGAAAACATAGTGTCTCACTATTTAAAAAGAAGATGGAGAACAAGCTATATGATGAAAAATACCGGAGTTTTGGCACCGGTACAGCCGACTAGGGTTACGGGGAAAAAAATAGTTACTCAGAGTCAAAGTTTCGATATAATATTGTCTAAAATAATATCGCAATATGTAACTGTATCAATCTTTTCCCCATCATGTGTACCTCTCTCGCTCTTTCTTTCTTTCTGTCTCCTCACTCACTATCTCTCTCTCTCTCTCTCTCTCTCTCTCTCTCTCTCTCTCTCTATCTATCTATCTATCTATCTATCTATCTATCTATCTATCTATCTATCTATCTATCTATCTATCTATCTATCTATCTATCTATCTATCTATCTATCTATCTATCTATCTATCTCTCTCTCTCTTTTTCTCTATCTATCTCTCTATCTCTCTCTCTACTATATCTCTCTCTCTCTCTCTCTCTTTCTCTCTACTCTATCTATCTATCTCTCTCTCTCTCTCTCTCTCTATCTCTCTATCTATCTATCTATCTATCTATCTCTCTTTCTCTCTATACATCTCTCTTTCTCTCTATACATCTCTCTTTCTCTCTATACATCTCTCTTTCTCTCTATACATCTCTCTCTGTCTCTCACTTACTATATCTCTCTCTCTCTCGCTTTCTCTCTATCTATCTATCTCTCTCTCTATCTCTCTCTTTCTCTCTATCTATCTCTCTTTCTCTCTATACATCTCTCTCTGTCTCTCACTTACTCTATCTCTCTCTTTCTCTCTGTCTCTCACTCCCTCTATCGCTCTCTTTCAATACCTGTGTCTGTCTCTGTCTCCCCCCCTCTCTCAACTGCCTATCCTGAGTGTGACTGACATGATTACATCCTCCCTCCATCCTTAGAAGGCATTAGCCATGGTGATCAAATCAGAGCAAAAGGTGGAATGTAATGTCATTGCTATGGTTTCTGTTGTCATAACATGACTGATGTAATCCTTTTGTCTATCTACTCCACTATGTTTCCATCACAAAAGGTTTAGGAAGAACCTGCCTGGTGGGATTAACAGTAAAGCTCTGTGGTCATGTATAGTAGGCCTAGTCATGCTGTTAGATGTTATATAGCTTGCCTCCCAAGGTGCATTTTATTCCCGATATAGTCCCTCAGGCCCCCTTCAAAGGTAGTGCACTAGGGAATAGGCCTACTATACATGACCACTTTACTGTTAATCCCACCAGGCAGGTTCATCCTAAACCTTTAGTTTGTCTTAGAGCAGGCCTATGAACATAACTCTCCATCTCTCTTTCTCTCTGTTTTATATTGGCTAAGAGCGTTGTGGACATAAGTTAATGTCTCTCTCCAACTATGTCTGTTTTAGATTGGCTAGGAGCATGCCCATGAACATAAAATCTCTCTCTCTCTCTCACTCTCTCTCTCTCTCTCTCTCTCTCTCTCTCTCTCTCTCTCTCTCTCTCTCTCTCTCTCTCTCTCTCTCTCTCTCTCTCTCTCTCTCTCTCTCTCTCTCTCTCTCTCTCTCTCTCTCTCTCTCTCTCTCTCTCTCTCTCTCTCTCTCTCTCTCTCTCTCTCTCTCTCTCTCTCTCTCTCTCTCTCTCTCTCTCTGTTTGTTTTAGATTGGCTCAGTGCAGGCCCATGACATTATTAGTTCTAGGAAAAGAAGAGCCAAAAATCTAACCCTGCACCAGCTAATCTAGCCTTAATAACAATGAGCACATACCCTGGTGTAACCCAAATCCCTCGCAGTGCTTACTCTGGCCTGTCTGTCCCATAGACTCACACATACTCCATAGACTCAACAGAGGCCCTCGGAAAGGGACCTGCAAGCCATGTTCCAAACCATACAGAACAGAGCTCTGACCACTGCACAATGTCTCCATTTTTTTTAATACTGGGCACATGGGGGCAAGCAGTATTCTGACTTCAGTTACATACGTAACTCAAATTGTCAATTCATTATTTACCCAATCTTCTAAGTTGCACATATTTATCTCAACTCTGAACTAAGCACATAAGTGGTTGTGTGTGTGTGTGTGTGTGTGTGTGTGTGTGTGTGTGTGTGTGTGTGTGTGTGTGTGTGTGTGTGTGTGTGTGTGTGTGTGTGTGTGTGTGTGTGTGTGTGTGTGTGTGTGTGTGTGTGCCAGCGATTGGGCACAAGGTATCCACATGTTCTACCACTCCACAGAGTGGTAGACAAGACTCAGAAATCACACATGAAAACTTTGTGTGGCCTTGAGTGTGTGCTTGTGTGTGTGTCTGCATGTGTGTGGCGTTGAGTATATTGTGTGTAGTGAGATTGAAGAGGGGTGTTGACTTAATAAACTATCAAGATGACAGGCAGAGCAGAGAGCAGAGAAGTGAAGAGAGAAGAGAAAAGAGAGCAGGGAGAAGAGAGCAGGGAGAAGTGAGAAGGGAGAAGGGAGCAGAGAGAAGGATTGCAGAGAGCAGGGAGAAGCGAGAAGGGAGAAGCGAGAAGGGAGAAGGGAGCAGAGAGAAGGGAGGAGGGAGCAGAGAGCAGGGAGAAGGGAGAAGGGAGTAGAGAGCAGGGAGAAGCGAGAAGGGAGAAGGGAACAGGAGGAGGGAGCAGACAGAAGGGAGAAGAGAGAAGGGAGCAGAGTGCAGGGAGAAGGGAGCAGAGAGAAGGGAGCAGTTAGCAGGGAGAAGCGAGAAGGGAGATGGGAGAAGGGAGAATGGAGAAGAGAGAAGGGAGCAGGGAGAAGAGAGAAGGGAGAATGGAGAAGGGAAAAGAGAGAAGGGAGCAGGGAGAAGGGAGAAGGGAGTAGAGAGAAGGGAGAATGGAGAAGGGAGGAGGGAGAAGGGAGATAGGAGAAGGGAGAAGAGAGAAGGGAGAATGGAGAAGGGAGGAGGGAGAAGGGAGATAGGAGAAGGGAAAAGAGCGAAGGGAGCAGGGAGAAGGGAGAAGGGAGAATGGAGAAGGAGGAATGGAGAAGGGAACAGTGAGAAGGGAGAATGGAGAAGGGAGCAGTGAGAAGGGAGAATGGAGAAGGGAGCAGTGAGAAGGGAGAATGGAGAAGGGAACAGAGAGCAGGGAGAAGCAAGAAGGGAGAAGGGAGCAGAGAGCAGGGAGAAGCGCGAAGGGAGAAGAAAGAAGGGAAAAGAGAGCAGGGAGAAGCGAGAAAGGAGAAGGGAGCAGAGAGAAGGGAGCAGAGAGAAGCAAGAAGGGAGCTGGGCGAAGGGAGAATGGAAAAGAGAGAAGGGAGAATGGAGAAGGGAGCAGGGAAAGGGGAGCAGGGAAAAGAGAGCAGGGAGAAGAGAGCAGGGAGAAGAGAGCAGGGAGAAGGGAGCAGGGAGAAGAGAGCAGGGAGAAGGGAGAAGGGTGAATGGAAAAGAGAGAAGGGAGAAGAGAGCAGGGAGCAGGGAGAAGGGAGAAGAGAGCAGGGAGCAGGGAGAATGGAAAAGGGAGCAGGGAGAAGGGAGAAGAGAGAATGGAGAAGGGAGCAGGGAGAAGGGAGCAGGGAGAAGGGAGAAGAGAGAATGGAGAAGGGAGCAGAGAGAAGGGAGAAGGGAGCAGGGAGAAGGGAGAAGAGAGAATGGAGAAGGGAGCAGAGAGAAGGGAGAAGGGAGAATGGAGAAGGGACAATGGAGAAGGGAACAGGGAGCAGGGAGAAGGGAGAAGAGAGAAGGGAGAATGGAGAAGGGAGAAGGGAGCAGGGAGTAGGGAGAAGGGAGAAGGGAGCAGTGAGAAGGGAGAATGGAGAAGGGAACAGAGAGCAGGCAGAAGCGAGAAAGGAGAAGGGAGAAGGGAGAAGAGAGAAGGGAGAATGGAGAAGGGAGAAGGGAGCAGGGAGTAGGGAGAAGGGAGAAGGGAGCAGTGAGAAGGGAGAATGGAGAAGGGAACAGAGAGCAGGCAGAAGCGAGAAAGGAGAAGGGAGCATGGAGCAGAGATAAGGGAGAAGGGAGAAGGGAGCAAGGAGAA
Organism: Salmo salar; assembly: GCF_965601325.2. Classification (NCBI taxonomy): domain Eukaryota; kingdom Metazoa; phylum Chordata; class Actinopteri; order Salmoniformes; family Salmonidae; genus Salmo; species Salmo salar. The sequence continues at coordinate 26,630,426 of NC_138315.1, read as the reverse complement.
GGGAGAAGGGAGAAGAGAGCAGGGAGAAGGGAGAAGGGAGAAGAGAGCAGGGAGAAGGGAGCAGGGAGAAGGGAGAAGGGAGCAGGGAGAAGGGAGAAGGGAGCAGGGAGAATGGAGAAGGGAGCAAGGAGAAGGGAGAAGGGAGAAGAGAGCAGGGAGAAGGGAGAAGGGAGAATGGAGAAGGGAGCAGGGAGAAGGGAGGAGGGAGAATGGAGCAGGGAGAAGGGAGAAGGGAGCAGGGAGAAGGGAGGAGGGAGAATGGAGCAGGGAGAAGGGAGAAGGGAGCAGGGAGAAGGGAGAAGGGAGAAGGGAGAAGGGAGCAGGGAGAAGGGAGAAGAGAGAATGGAGAAGGGAGCAGGGAGAAGGGAGAAGGGAGAAGGGAGCAGGGAGAAGGGATAAGAGAGCAGGGAGAAGGGATAAGAGAGAAGGGAGAAGGGAGCAGGGAGAAGGGAGAAGAGAGCAGGGAGAAGGGATAAGAGAGAAGGGAGAAGGGAGCAGGGAGAAGGGAGCAGGGAGAATGGAGAAGGGAGCAAGGAGAAGGGAGAAGGGAGAAGAGAGCAGGGAGAAGGGAGAAGGGAGAATGGAGAAGGGAGCAGGGAGAAGGGAGGAGGGAGAATGGAGCAGGGAGAAGGGAGAAGGGAGCAGGGAGAAGGGAGGAGGGAGAATGGAGCAGGGAGAAGGGAGAAGGGAGCAGGGAGAAGGGAGAAGGGAGAAGGGAGAAGGGAGCAGGGAGAAGGGAGAAGAGAGAATGGAGAAGGGAGCAGGGAGAAGGGAGAAGGGAGAAGGGAGCAGGGAGAAGGGATAAGAGAGCAGGGAGAAGGGATAAGAGAGAAGGGAGAAGGGAGCAGGGAGAAGGGATAAGAGAGCAGGGAGAAGGGATAAGAGAGAAGGGAGATTGGAGCAGGGAGAAGGGAGCAGGGAGAAGGGAGCAGGGAGAAGGGATAAGAGAGCAGGGAGAAGGGATAAGAGAGAAGGGAGAAGGGAGCAGGGAGAAGGGAGAAGAGAGAATGGAGAAGGGAGCAGAGAGAAGGGAGAAGGGAGAAGGGAGCAGGGAGAAGGGAGAAGGGAGAAGGGAGAAGGGAGCAGGGAGAAGGGATAAGAGAGCAGGGAGAAGGGATAAGAGAGAAGGGAGAAGGGAGCAGGGAGAAGGGAGAAGAGAGAATGGAGAAGGGAGCAGAGAGAAGGGAGAAGGGAGAAGGGAGCAGGGAGCAGGGAGAAGGGAGAAGGGAGAAGGGAGCAGGGAGAAGGGAGAAGAGAGAATGGAGAAGGGAGCAGAGAGAAGGGAGAAGGGAGAAGGGAGCAGGGAGAAGGGAGAAGGGAGAAGGGAGCAGGGAGAAGGGAGAAGGGAGCAGGGAGCAGGGAGCAGGGAAGGGGGAAGGGAGAAGTGAGCAGGGAGCAGGGAGAAGGGAGAAGGGAGAAGGGAGAATGGAGAAGGGAGCAGGGGGAAGGGAGAAAAGAGAATGGAGTAGGAAGCATGGAGAAGGGAGAAAGGAGAAGGGAGAAGGGTGCAGGGAGAAGGGAGAATGGGAGAAGGGAGCAGGGAGAAGGGCGCAGGGAGAAGGGAGAAGGGAGCAGGGAGCAGGGGGAAGGGAGAAGGGAGAAGGGAGCAGGGAGAAGGGCGCAGGGAGCAGGGAGCAGGGAGAAGGGAGAAGAGAGAATGGAGCAGGGAGAAGGGAGAAGGGAGCAGGGAGAAGGGCGCAGGGAGAAGGGCGCAGGGAGCAGGGAGCAGGGGGAAGGGAGAAGGGAGAATGGAGAAGGGAGCAGGGAGCAGGGAGCAGGGAGAAGGGAGAAGAGAGAATGGAGAAGGGAGCAGGGAGCAGGGAGCAGGGAGAAGGGAGAAGGGAGAAGGGAGCAGGGGGAAGGGAGAAAAGAGAATGGAGTAGGGAGCATGGAGAAGGGAGAAGGGAGAAGGGAGAAGGGAGCAGGGAGCAGGGAGCAGGGAGAAGGGAGAAGGGAGAAGGGAGCAGGGAGCAGGGAGAAAAGAGAATGGAGTAGGGAGCATGGAGAAGGGAGAAGGGAGAAGGGAGAAGGGAGCAGGGAGCAGGGAGCAGGGAGCAGGGAGCAGGGAGAAGGGAGAAGGGAGCAGGGAGCAGGGAGCATAGATAAAGGTGGTGAATGATCTCCTTGTCTAGACAGGAGATGAACGCAAGGACAAGGAGCATCATAACACAGCCTGAGACAACACTTGAGAGTCCACTGGGACACACACATTTACAAACTCACTCACAGATATATGGAAACACACAATCACGTACGCACACACATTCACACACACATTCACACACACACACACATTCACACACCCACACACACACACACACACACACACACACACACACACACACACACACACACACACACACACACACACACACACACACACACACACACACACACACACACACACACACAGTCACACAAAGACAGTATTGCTTAACACATGTCAGGATTTAATTTAACATGGAATAAAATAAATAGTGAAGCTCGCTGGCACACTTTAACTGAGAATACAATGAATTATGCTTCGAGGGCAATCGAAGGCCTAGTCTGGATCTCAAATTACACCCTACGTCCTATATATTGCCTTACTTTTGATCAAGGCCCATAGTGCTCCGGTCAAAAGTAGTGCACTATATATCCGGAACAGAGTGCCAATTGGGATGCAACCCTTGTCTTTGGTCACAAGTGATTTCAGTTTATGGTAGGGACAGAAAAGAGAGAAAGAGAAAAGCTCTAGAGAGACTTTATTAATGGACACAGTATGATTCATGTTTTTGCTGATGGCAGCTATTTGGAAGAAAAGTCTGTCTACTGATAGTGGTAGGTGAATGTTTCTACCAACTCAACTTCCAACGCTCTGGGTAATGTAATGTAGGATAGTGTTATGGCACACTGAGTACGCTATAAAGGATTTCTTGGCATAACCATATAATACATATTATTATTTATTGTCTGTAGTATTAAGTCCGAATGTGCAGGAGTGAGGATAATTTAACAGTGCATGTCATGAATGCTTGAGGATGGTTCTATGCTTGAGGATGGTTCTATGTGTGTGTGTGTGTGTGTGTGTGTGTGTGTGTGTGTGTGTGTGTGTGTGTGTGTGTGTGTGTGTGTGTGTGTGTGTGTGTGTGTGTGTGTGTGTGTGTGTGTGTGTGTGTGTGTGTGTGTGTGTGTGTACGTATGTGTTAGACTGTGTCTCTAGAGGATCTTACCGGGCCATGACAGGTCAGGGAGTAATCATCTGCTCTCTCACACTGGGCATCACACTCCACACACACCGAGCCGTTGGCATACTCACGCACCTCCCTGAAAACCAGAGATGGAGAGAGGGAGGGGGGACGGAACACGAGGAAGGGTGAGAGAGAGGGGGGAAACCAAGGGAGGTAGAGGAAGATGAAGGGAGGTAGGGGGAGACGGAAGAAAGGAGGAGAGAGGCAGAGAGGGGGAAGGAGAGAGGGGGAGAGGGGAGAAAGAAGGAGGGAGGCAGGGGGAAGATAGAGGGAGAGAGAGGGATACATTGGGGAAAGTGAGAAAAAAAAGAAGTGTGTCAGATACAGACTCTACAGGAAGGGAGGCGAGCTGTGCTCCACTGTGCTCCACTGTGCTCCTCAGTGCTCCTCTGGCTCTGTTTAGAGGAATAGCTGGAGGGGTTTCATGGTCTCAGGCGCTGCAGTCACTGTACTGTGGTACCCCCACTCTTCCATTGTGTATACTGTACACAACTAGCAACAGCCTGCTAAGATGGCTGACATGAGCCTGGACATGAGCCTAGACTACTGCAGATGGAAATTAAATGAGAACTGAAAACTAACAAAAAGGATGGGTGCATCCGACATTGTACCCTATTACCTATATAGACCATATAATCCCCATATGCAGTGGTCAAAAGCAGTGCACTATAAAGGGAATAGGGCTCTCTTTCAGATGTAACCAATGTCTTTTGCCTAAATTATAAAAAGAAATACATACTACATACAGTTTTAAGTAAAAGACAACAGTGATCAATTACATCGTACATTTCTCAAACCTCAATCAATCGCCTTCATCAATGTCAACATTAGTTGAAACTGCTAAATATTTAGATAAATATTTAACCAATAGCTACCTGGACTATCTGCATTAGCCCTTTTTGCATATACGTTGCTGTTTACTATCTATCCTGTTGCCTAGTCACTTTAACCCTACCTATATGTACATATCACCCTCTATGACCTGTATATCCCAGCACATAGACTCGGTACTGGTACCCTGTGTATATAGAAGTTATCTTTACACAATGTGTATTTATTCCTCATGTTATTATTTTTCTATTATCTCTCTCTCTGCATTATGGGGAAGAATTTCACTGTTAGTCTACACCGGTTGGTTACGAGCATGTAACTAATAATATTTGATTATATTTGATTTGAGGAAACAATCAATGTGTGTGTATGTGTGGAGTGTGTGTATGAGTGTGGCATCTGGTGTGTGTGTGTTTGTGTGGTGTGTGTGTGACATCTGGTGTGTGTGTTTGTGTGGTGTGTGTGTTTGTGTAGTGTGTGTGTGTGGCGTGTGGTGTGTGTGTGGCGTGTGACGTGTGGTGTGTGTGTGTGTGGCATGCGGTGTGTGTGGCATGTGGTGTGTGTGTTTGTGTGGTGTGTGTGTTTGTGTAGTGTGTGTGTGTGTGGCGTGTGGTGTGTGTGTGGTGTGTGTGTGTGTGTGTGTGGCGTGTGGCGTGTGACGTGTGGTGTGTGTGGTGTGTGTGGCATGCGGTGTGTGTGGCATGTGGTGTGTGTGTGGCGTGCGGTGTGTGTGTGTGTGTGTATGCATGTGTGTGTGGAGGAGGTGGGCTTTTATATCTCATTCTCCTGTTTAATTTGGCACAAGGTCACTGGATGAAGTCATGGGCTTATTTAGCGTTGAGCATGCACTGCACATGCTGAGAATGTTCAATCTGATGTATTCCATGACGTTACACTACACCCTCCAGCATCCGAGCTAATTATCTTGGCTATATTGATACAATCACTTTAGTGTAGCATGGCTTTCCAGCTAATGCTAACGGGTGTTCCATACTTTCAAAAATCAATTAACTAAAGTGGTGTCTTGTTCCTTTTTCACAACATTAAAATCAGAAGTCACTGGTGGGGCTTGAAAAGTCATTAACTAACAGACAAAATATAGCAAAGAGATTTAGCTTGGCACCCTTTAACATTAATGTGTGTGGGTGTGTGTGTGTGTGTGTGTGTGTGTGTGTGTGTGTGTGTGTGTGTGTGTGTGTGTGTGTGTGTGTGTGTGTGTGTGTGTGTGTGGGTGGGGGGGGGCGTGCGTGCGTGCGTGCGTGCGAGTGTCTGCCTTTAATACTAACGGGAGGAACAAGAGAAACTCTGGTGTATGCTGTGGGCAGACATGGGTTCAAGTACTATTTCAAATAATTTTGAATACTTAATCTGAGCATTACTGAGCTTGTCTGTGGCAATGGAAGCAATAGAATAATCTGAAAATGTGCAAACCCCACCCATCTGGCACTACAGGCAGGCTAAAGCAATGCTAAAACTTTAGAAAGATTTCAAATGTTATTTGTACCCAGGTCTGGCTGGGACAATATGTGTGAGGAGTAAGTCTGTGTGGTGTTTCCTCCCTCTTTAATAACAAAAGGAATACCTCCATGGGACCTGAAATCAAATTAGGATTAATTATGCTTTATCCGGTCAATACAATGCCATGCAGGGTGGCACGGGAGGTAGGTCTTTGTCTGGTAAAGCTATGATTTAAATGGGTTATGGTTTAACATGTCCTTTATGTTAGCTTAGTCTCCCGTGGTTCTTCATAGGGTTTAGCTTCTCTATTGCCTAAGTCTCTCTCTCTCTCTCTCTCTCTCTCTCTCTCTCTCTCTCTCTCTCTCTCTCTCTCTCTCTCTCTCTCTCTCTCTCTCTCTTTCTCTTTTTGTTGTAGGACAGAGGCACAGCACTTAACACCTCTGTTCTAACACAAGACCTGGAGGACAGAAACTTTTAGGCAAAGACCTCACTTCCTCACGGGAGGTCCAACCTAAATCTCCACTATAACAATTCTACTTTGTGTCTGTGTCGTCATCTTTTCTAGCAAACCTGTTGTGCTGACTCAGTCACTCAAAATAGACAATTACCTTCAAGACAGAGACGTTAGGAAATGCAAAATATATGTTTTTCCTTCTAGATAGTGCCCCACAGTGAACAAGACATTGTCTCAACCAGTCCAAAGTTTGGACCCACCTACTCATTCAAGGGTATTTCTTTATTTTTACTATTTTCTACATTGTAGAATAATAGTGAAGACATCAAAATTATGAAATAACACATATGAAAACATGTAGTAACAAAAAAAGGGTTTTTATACTTGAGATTGTTCAAAGTAGACACCCTTTGCCTTGATGACAGCTTTGCACACTCTTGGCATTCTCTCAACCAGCTTCACCTGGAATGCTTTTCCAACAGTCTTGAAGGAGTTCCAACAGATGCTGAGCACTTGTTGGCTGCTTTTCCTTTACTCTGCAGTCCAACTCATCCCACACCATCTCAATTGGGTTGAGGTCGGTGATTGTGGAGGCCAGGTCATCTGATGCAGCACTCCATCACTCTCCTTCTTGGTCAAATAGCACTTACACAGCCTGGAGGTGTGTTTTGGGTCTTTGTCCTGTTGAATGATAGTCCCAATAAGCGCAAACCAGATGGGATGGCGTATTGCTGCAGAATGCTGTGGTAGCCATGCTGGTTAAGTGTGCCTTGAATTTTAAATAAATCACTGAGAATGTCACCAGCCTAGCACCCCCACACCATCACACCCCCTCCATGCTTCACAGTGGGGAACCACACATGTGGAGATCATCAGTTCAACCTACTCTGCGTCTCACAAAGACACGGTGGTATTCAGACTAAAGGACAGATTTCCAACGGTCTAATGTCCATTGTTGTGTTTCTTGGCCCAAGCAAGTCTCTTCTTATTATTGGTGTCCTTTAGTAGTGGTTTCTTTGCAGAATTTCAACCATGAAGGCCTGATACATGCAGTCTCCTCTGAATAGTTGTGTCTGTTACTTGAACTCTGTGAAGCATTTATTTGGGCTGCGATTTCTGAGGCTGGAAACTCGAATGACCTTAACCTCTACAGCAGAGGTTTCTCTGGGTCTTCCTTTCCTGTGGCGATCCACATGAGAGCCAGTTTCATCATAGCGCTTGATTGTTTTTACGACTGCACTTGAAGACACTTTCAAAGTTCTTGCCATTTTCTGTATTGACTGACCTTCATGTCTTAAAGTAATGCTGGACTGTTGGTTTCTCTTTGCTTATTTGAGCTGTTCTTGCATAATATGGACTTGGTCTTTTACCAAATAGGGCTATCTTCTGTATTTCACCCCTTCGTTGACACAACACAACTGATTGTCTCAAATGTATTAAGAAGGAAAGAAATTCCACAAATTCACTTTTAACAAGGCACATCTGTTAACTGATATGCATTCCAGGTGACTACCTCATGAAGATGTTTGAGAGAATGCCAAGAGTGTGCAAAGCTGTCATCAAGGCAAAGGGTGGGTACTTTGAAGAAATTTGTTTAACACTTTTTTGGTTACTACATGATTCCATATGTGTTATTTCATAGTTTTGATGTCTTCACTATTATTCTACAATGTAGAAAATAGTAAAAATAAAGAAAAACCCTTGAATCAGTAGGTGTCCAAACTGTTGACTGGGACTGTATATACAATATAAAACTATGTAGGGCTGGGCAATATCACCAAAATATCACATCACAATATTGTTCTCTGAATAGTAAAAGTTCTACATATGTTTTATGAGTAGTGCATGACCCTTGAATGGAAACAAAATGGTACTAAGTGGTTTTAATTGGCTTTCTCCATTCTGATGGTTTAATACTCAACCAAACTAGGACAAAACTGACAGTGAAGTAGTCCAATGTGTAGAACGTTTCATCTAATTTAGCACTGTATCAAAATATTGTTATAGACAGTGTTGTAAAAATACATACCGGTATGTGAATCCATACCGGTATACCAGTATTCATGATATATCGCCCAGCCCTAATACCATGGGGTAGTTTAACAGTACCAGACACAGATTAAGCCTAGTCCTGAATTTGAAAGTGGTTTTCATGGAGATTCTCCATTGAACATGCTTTTTAGTTCCAGACTTAGTCTATGTTCTGGAAACCACCCCTATGTGTTCTACAGTATGTACTTCTATGGTCTCAATAGACTTCAGTCAGTAGCGTCTCGTGGCTCTGTGATCGGTTAGTAGCATCTCTCGTGTTCCTTTGATTAGCCGAGCTGTGAGTGGTGGCGTGCAGACAGGCAGACAGGTAGGCAGAGCGTGGCCCCGTGCGCAAGCAGTGACTGTGACACGCAGTGACACGCCTAACCCCCCTGCCCTGCGCCTCTCCTCTCTCGACTGGCGTACCTCTCCAAACTGGCCTCACGTTTCTCGACTACGAAGGGCCCCGATGGCTGCCTGGGCCTAGAGCCAGTCAGTCTGCAAAGCAAAACAAGCATCCATGTCTGTCTCTACTGTGGTGTACACCAGCCATAGACATAGAACCGTTCATCTATTTCTACACCACACTAGAGTTTAGCTTTGTCTTTAGTCTGGCTTACGGTTGAGATGGTGACATTTACCTTTGAAAGTCTCACCTGTTATTGCCATTGAAAAACAGCCTTTTAAACTATTTATTAGAGAGGATTTTACAGAAAAACAACAACATAGACAATGTAGTAACAACATTTTAAATAGTGCAGGAAATACAAACCCATAACCAATACCCTAATCACCATATAAGTACACTCCCTCAGACCCCTCCATGTTGTCTCCTGTCTCCTACTAACACTACAGTAAGTACACTCCTGTGTGTGTGTGTGTGTGTGTGTGTGTGTGTGTGTGTGTGTGTGTGTGTGTGTGCGTGTGTGTGTGTGTGTGTGTGTGTGTGTGTGTGTGTGTGTGTGTGCATGTGCGTGTGCATTCGTCTGTGTGTGTGTGTGTGTGTGTGTGTCTGTGTGCGTGTGTGTGTGTGTCTGTGTGCGTGTGTGTGTGTGTGTGTGTGCGTGCGTGCTTCTGTCTCACATATTGTAACATCTCTACTCTGTAAATCCACACTGCAGCAGATGAAAACAACCTTAATCTTATCTCCCCTGTTATTTACTCACCGGAGGGTTTTGTTGTGGTGGTTTATCCTTCAGGTATGAAGTGCTGTGTCTGACCTGGCCTCATCCCTGCCTGAATCCCAAATGGCACCAAAATCCATATATAGTGCACTACTTTGAAACAGAACCCTATGGGCCCTGGTTAAAAGTAGTGTACTATATAGAGAATAGGGTGCCATTTGGGAGGCAGACCATCTTTCATACAAACACACATCTATTTTTCTCTGATATTTGAGAAACAAGTAAGTTCATTCTTGGTCCATTATTGCAGTATCTTTCTATCTTTCACAGGAGCCTGTAGATTGTGTTTACACCATGTTTTCTCCCGTTCAGGGATTACCGGAATGAAAGAGGGAAGGGATTGGTGTCTACACAGACAGTAGTTATATTGTACACTTACTGGTCTGCCGAACAGGTAATACATAGTACTACTGAAAGAAAATCACTATATAAAAAAAATATTATTCTGTAAATCCTTTCATTTACAAGTCATACTTGTACTCAGACCTAAAACTCAAACAAAAGTACTTTCACTGAGGTAAAAGAGTTGTTAGTTGGACAGCTGCATTTCGCTTTATCTTCATGCATATTGATAGTGATACTGTCATAATGTAATTGTGTTATACTGTCAAGTGTCTACAGTATCTGTCATTATGTGATACTGGTATATCTAACTCACCCTTCATAGAGGTTGCAGGTGTCCACACAGATGCGTCCCCGGCTGAAGTAGCGACAGGACAGGCACTGGTCTGGTCCCGGCCCCCAGCAGCCAGCGTCTGAACACAGAGGTTCACACACCATCCGCTCAGTAGCTGAGAAACACAGGAATACAGGTTAAGACTGGGGTTAGGGGTCAGACAGCAGGTCAACAACCATCCACAATAGCATGACAGGGTTAGGTACTGGACAATATTGATATTTTTTTATTGGAAAGGATATGGGTGGAGCCATTGGCTACTAAAATGACAACTTTTCTTTTTCAAGGCTACTGTGTTAATCTGTGGCCAGTCAGTCAAACAGTGGTTTCAACTCAACTATGAGCTCTCCTTCCTCTCCTCTCTCTCTCTTCCAGGTCCATCTGAGGGAGGGTGGATCAATGGTCACATGTTAATTGTCTACACTGTACTGTCCCTGTGTCTGCCATCTGCAAAAGGTCATGCCAGCCAGACACACCATGCAGGTCTATGTCAAAGCCCCTTTCTTAGAAGTTCACGGTGAAATTAGAGCATTAGAGCATCTAACAAGGTAGAGCTGAAGCAGAAAGGTAGAGACATGTCCCACCATGCAGATCTATCTCAAAGATCCTTCGTTAGAAGTGGAAGTGTACGGTGATGTGAATCCGGGAATCCCGGTTGGAACATTTACGGAATCAAGAAGGAATAAGCAGGAAATCCAGAATTTTCAGACCGTGATTTTCTGGAAAACCTGGGAATTTGGGGTAAGATACCTGATTTTTGCAACCCTAATCTGTCTGTAGAGAGCTAAGGTAGAGAGGGAGACGGAGAGATGGGTCTGTGAGAGGAGACCGACTCTGAGCTGTAGTTGTGTTCTCCAATTACACTGTAATAGTGCTAACCATACAGTGACGGGGTAGTAAATTAGCTTCAGTAACACCTGGGTGTACAAGCTAACTGTGATGACGAATGACAAGACAAGAAAAAAAGGGAGAAAAAACAAAGAAATAAAGTTGAAAATCAGCCCTAAACTCTGTCATTATCTTTTCAGCATCAGCAGATTCTGGCAAAGATAATGATTAAGGCGGCTTTTAGTCCAACTGTCCCTCTGTGCAGGAAATAGGCTCTCTGTACTCAACTGATATGAGTGGACAGATGCCATACCACTACAGTATGAGCAGCCTACTATCTGTGCATAATAATACCAGGAGTGAGATCTCTCTCCAGCTCGGTTTAGAATATTATATGGTTGCTACATAGTCTCTCGTGACATACTATTCAAATGTAGAAGCCGGCCAGCGGACACTTCAGATTCATTTCTAGGTTCCAAGATTGTTACCCAACATTGCACCCAGCACTGTGAGAAGTCGAGGGTCTGTGGGCTGAGGGCTACTATTTCATACAACGGTTGTGTCCCAAATGGTACCCTTCTACCAGTATAGTGCACTACTTTTGACCAGGGCCCTATATACCGTGGTCCAAAATAGTGCACTACGTAGCGAATAGGGTACCATTTGGGACATGTCAGAAGTGATTTCCATTCCCCCTGCAGCAGGATGCAATGTCTGGCAGGTCCACAGCAGCAGAGAGCAACAGGCTGTCTGGCCTGGCCTAGTTCAGCTCTTCACTGTTCCGCTCTGCCACTGGCTCCGTACTGGCTTCCCCTCCCCATCAGAGCAGCATAAAGAGACTGCATGTGTTTGTTAGGCACCAGAGATGGAGCTGACAGAACTACAGTCACAATCATTCACCAGAGACGGAGCTGACAGAACTACAGTCACAATCATTCACCAGAGACGGAGCTGACTGAACTACAGTCACAATCATTCACCAGAGACGGAGCTGACTGAACTACAGTCACAATCATTCACCAGAGACGGAGCTGACTGAACTACAGTCACAATCATTCACCAGAGACGGAGCTGACTGAACTACAGTCACAATCATTCACCAGAGACGGAGCTGACTGAACTACAGTCACAATCATTCACCAGAGACGGAGCTGACTGAACTACAGTCACAATCATTCACCAGAGACGGAGCTGACAGAACTACAGTCACAATCATTCACCAGAGACGGAGCTGACTGAACTACAGTCACAATCATTCACCAGAGACGGAGCTGACTGAACTACAGTCACAATCATTCACCAGAGACGGAGCTGACTGAACTACAGTCACAATCATTCACCAGAGACGGAGCTGACTGAACTACAGTCACAATCATTCACCAGAGACGGAGCTGACTGAACTACAGTCACAATCATTCACCAGAGACGGAGCTGACTGAACTACAGTCACAATCATTCACCAGAGACGGAGCTGACTGAACTACAGTCACAATCATTGCACCCTCACTTTGAGGTTCAGGCCAGATGTAAGCCAGGGAGCATTCTGTGTTTTGGTGTCATGTCCAGAATGGTTACACATTTTGAAAACAAGAAGCAATATAGTGTGAGAGAGAGCGACGGGGGGGATAGAGAGAGGAAGAGAGAAAGTGTTAGAGAGGGGAGAAAAGGAACAAATTGAAAAAAGTGCTTGTGAGGGCAGAGCATGAAAGCATTGCGATCCGTGTGATACAAAAGCATCTCTGTTCCAGTTCCAATGCCTCACTTTGTGCTTCAGAGCCGTAGGTAACCAGGCCAGGAAAGAGAAACAGGGATAGGGAGACGAGAGACAGAGAGAGAGAGAAAGAGAGAGAGAGAAAGAGAGAGAGAGAAGGGGGAGAGAGAGAGAGCAAAGGGGGAGAAAGAGAGACAGGGAGAGAGAGAGCGAAAGAGAGACAGAGAGCGAGAGAGACAGAGAGAGAGAGAGAGAGAGAGAGAGAGAGAAGGGGGAGAGAGAGAGACAGAGAGAGAGAGAGAGAGAGAGAAGGGAGAGAGAGAGAGTGAGACAGAGAGAGAGAGAGTCATGCCAATAAAGCAAATTGAGTTGAATTGAATTGAGAGAGAGAGAGAAGAGGGAGACAGAGAGAGACAGAGAGAGAGCGCGAGAGAGAGAGAGAATGGCGAGAGAGAGAGAGAGAGAGAAGGGGGAGAGAGAGAAGGGGGAGAGAGAGCGAGACAGAGAGAAGAGGGAGGGATGAGACAAGATCAAAAATATGCCGATATCAACGTTTCTGACCCCTCTGTAAAACACACAGTTTGGACTCCATGGACGTCAGGTCCATCTCCAGGGAGACGAGGAGATGCTCGAGGGGACTGTGGAATGAGCCGAGCAACCAGAGCCGAGAGAACGCTTCCAACAACAGTCCGTTACCGGGAGACAATACCCATCACTGTTGCATCACACATAACATCCTCCTTCTTAATGAAAAACGAGGGAGTGAAAAAGGAAGAAATTTAAGAATGAAATAAAACACTACATGTCCCTTTGATTCTCATCAAGGTTATTCAGGGATGAAGAGAAGAGACCTAAATGTAGATGTACGGATGTGTCCCAAATGGCACCCTATTGCCTGTATAGTGTACCGCTTTGATCAGAGCCGTATGGGCTCTCATCGAAAGTAGTGCACTAAATGTGCCATTGTCCCTGGTCAAAAGTAGTGCACTATATAGGAAATAGTGTGCCAGGCACATTATGTAGTAATTACAGTGAGTGTGTTGTGTGAATGCTTCAGAAAGCTCCTGTCTCCTCTGCTTTCTCCTCCATAACAAAGAGAACAGTCAACACAGCCGCATAGAAACCTTAATGAGGAGAGAAGCAGCAGCTGGGGGTAGAGATGTCTACCTTGAGCTATGGCTGGGCTTACACACATGCACACACGCATGCCTAAGGCTGGAATTTTAGTAGGAGAGAAACCAGTGGTAACTGAATTCTCTCATTAATCCAATTTCACCACAATCTTTCACGATTGTATCTGTGTATAAACATTTTGACTGTTGGCATATCAGTGACATCTAAGTTGGATTAGGACTGAAATGTGTGTGTGTGTGAATGTGTGTGTACAGACGTGTGTGTGCATTTGTGCATGCAAGCATTTGTCTCTGTGTGTGTGTGTGTGTGTGTGTGTGTGTGTGTGTGTGTGTGTGTGTGTGTGTGTGTGTGTGTGTGTGTGTGTGTGTGTGTGTGTGTGTGTGTGTGTGTGTGTGTGTGTGTGTGTGTGTGACTCACTACACTCTTTGGGGTTTCTGTTGTTGCGTATGAGGACCTTCTGGTTGTTGGCTCTGAACAGGCTGGTCCAGTTGACGGTGTTGTAGTAGCACAGCTGACTGTTATTGGTGATGTACACGTTACCAGCACTGATCTCATTCAGGGACTGGAGCTGGAGGGACGAAATCCACCGCTGCTTCAACACTAGGAGAGAGATACCACTGGGAGAGATGAGAGGAGAGGGGAGGGGGAGAAAAGGGGAGAAGAGAGGGGAAAGGGGGTAGGATAGAAAGGGAAAAGGGTAGTGGGGGGGAAGAGGGAAGATAGAGAGAGAGGCATTGGAGAAACAAAGAGGGGTAAGATGGAGGGGGAGAAAACAAGGGTGAGAGAAGGTGAAGAATACCAATGAGAGAGAGAGAGGAGAGAGAGGAGAGAGAGAGAGAGAGAGCAAGAGAGAGAAAGAGAGAGAGTAGAGAGAGCGAGTGCGAGAGAGAGCGAGAGAGAGAAAGAGAGCGAGAGGAGAGAGAGAGAGGAGAGAGGAGAGAGAGAAGGGGGGAGAAAGAAAGAGGCAGAAGCAGACAGGATAGGGTAGAGATGAAGAGAGCATAAGATAAAGGTCAGTTAATGTTATTCCTGTAACGAGCATGTTTAGCAAGCCAACTCACACGGCTCTCTGAAGCCTTGCAAAGCTCAGCAAGACCGCTCAAGATTGACATGGATATTTATCCATGTCCTGAGGACTTTTGGAAATGCATTCAAAATCAGCCAACAGGGGAAACAGTGAGCACTATTACCATTTTTCTTTTTTTACCAGGGAACAGTGGGTCAACTGCCTTGTTCAGGGTCAGAACGACAGATTTGTACCTTGTCAGCACAGAGATTCGAACTTGCAACCTTTCGGTTACTAGTCCAACGCTCTAACCACTAAGCTACGCTGCTGCCACTACCATCAAGTAGAGTGCTGTGGACGCGGGTGGTGGAGGGGTGCAATCCCATAACTCTGGAGGTGAAGGTGTGGATCCCTGTCGTGAACACCATTTAAAATAAAAATAAAAATATTTTAACCCCTATCCCAAGCCTTAACCCTTACCTAACCATTTGGAATGAGTTCCTAAACAAACATTTTTAACCCTATCCCAAGCCTTAACCCTTACCTAACCATTCGGAATCAATGCCTTAACTTAACCCTTAACTTCGAAATGTGATGTTTGGAGGAACTTCGAAATGTGATGTTTGCAATGAGACTGTGAGAGCTTGTTGCAAAGCTCTTAGATGTATTAAGATCACTTAATGCAAAACAGTGATCTTTTTCAGTGTCTTTCATCCCTGTGATGTGTACAGCATGCTCCTCGCTCTCGCGCTCTCTCTCTCGCTCTCTCTCTGTCTGTCTGTCTGTTTCTGTCTATCTGTCTGTCTGTTTGTCTCTCTCTCTCTCTGAAAGCAGTTTTGTGCCAGATAGATCCATGGAGAAAGGTAGTATGGAGTGCACAGAGGCACTCTGGCTAACAAGAACACAGCTCTCCACTTAGTGATAGGCCACTGAGGAACACAAGTCGAGTCTGGCTCTGCTCTTCAACTCCTCCTCCTTCTCTCTCTCTCTCTCTCGCTCTCTTTTTCTCTCTTCCCCTTCTCTCCCATTCCCTCCATCTCTCCCCGCTCTCTCCCGCCCTCCCTCCCTCTGGCTGTGTATGGACAGACAGGGCTGTGTAATGTCAGGGCCATCAGATAGAATGTCTTCCAGGTATGCGTTGGCTGGCAGGCAGTCATTTGTACAACGGCCGTGCTGCTCTCAGTGGATGACCCTATACACTACGAACTGAGCTACACTGACAATGCTAGGACACAAGGGAGCCTAGAGACTGGGAGAAGACAGCTTTTTAATAACTCTGTGTGTGGAGGGGTGTGTGTGTGTGTGTGTGTGTGTGTGTGTGTGTGTGTGTGTGTGTGTGTGTGTGTGTGTGTGTGTGTGTGTGTGTGTGTGTGTGTGTGTGTGTGTGTGTGTGTGTGTGTGTGTGTATATATGTGTGTTTACTTGAACTTGTCAACATGTCATCCACACCCTCCTCTCTCTGCTTGCAAACATGTGCTGATATGTCTAATCGAAGCTCTATTAGCATATAATGACGGTAATTGCAGTATTATCTTGAAAAGCAGGAGGAACTGTTAATGTAGCTAAAGCAAATCATCATCTACCCTAATGGCTCTCAACCCACAGTGAGTCTAAGACTGCTGTGATGGATCTGCAGGCTCTCAACTAGACTGCTGCTCTTGGTGTGATGATAGTGTAGTGCAGGGATCATCAACTTGATTCAGCCGGGGGCCGATTTTTTTCTTGAGCGGATGGTGGGGGGCCGGAACATAATTAAGCAATAAGGCCTGAGGGGGTATGGTACATGGCCAATATACCACGGCTAAGGACTGTTCTTATGCACGACGCAACGAGAAATGCCTGGATACAGCCCTTAGCCGTGGTATATTGGCCATATACCACAATCCCCCAAGGTGCCTTATTGCTACAGTATTATAAACTGGTTACCTACGTAATTAGAGCAGTGGAAATAAATGTTTTGTCATACCGTGGTATACGGACTGATATACCACGGCTGTCAGCCAATCAGCATTCAGGGCTCGAACCACCCAGTTTATAATTACAAATAATATGTAGACTGCAAATTGACTGCAAGAAGCCCAAACAGATATAACGTTTGACTAAAACATACTAATTTTAAAGCTTGCTTACATTTGTATACAATCACGTGTCTCTCTATTACAGTTGAAGTCGGAAGTTTACATACACCTTAGCTAAATACATTTAAACTCAGTTTTTCACAGTTCCTGACATTTAATCCTAAAAATTCCCTGTCTTAGGTCAGTTAGGATCACCACTTTATTTTATGAATGTGAAATGTCAGAATAATAGTAGAGATAGTTATTTATTTCAGCATTTATTTATTTCATCACATTCAGTTCATTTACATTTACATTTACGTCATTTAGCAGACGCTCTTATCCAGAGCGACTTAGAAATTGGTAAGTTCAGAAGGCTCAGAAGTTTACATACACTCAATTAGTATTTGGTAGCATTGCCTTTAAATTGTTTAACTTAGGTCAAATGTTTCAGGTAACCTTCCACAAGCTTCCCACAATAAGTTGGGTGAATTTCGGTCCATTCCTCCTGACAGAGCTGGTGTAACTGAGTCAGGTTTGTAGGCCCTGATCGCACATGCTTTTTCAGTTCTGCCAACACATTTTCTATAGGATTGAGGTCAGGGCTTTGTGATGGCCACTCCAATACCTTGACTTTGTTGTCCTTAACCCATTTTGCCATAACTTTGGAATTATGCTTGGGGTCATTGTCCATTTGGAAGACCCATTTGCGACCAAGCTTTAATAACTTCCTGACTGATGACTTGAGATGTTGCTTCAATATATCCACATAATTTGCCTACCTCATGATGCCATCTATTTTGTGAAGTGCACCAGTCCCTCCTGCAGCAAAGCACCCCCACAACATGATGCTGCCACCCCTGTGCTTCACGGTTGGGATGGTGTTCTTCGGCTTGCAAGACTCCCCCTTTTTCCTCCAAACATAACGATGGTCGTTATGGCCAAACAGTTCTATTTTTGTTTCATCAGACCAGAGGACATTTCTCCAAAAAGTACGATCTTTGTCCCCATGTGCAAACCGTACTCTGGCTTTTTTATGGCGGTTTTGGAGCAGCGGCTTCTTCCTTGCTGAGCGGCCTTTCAGGTTATGTCGATACAGGACTCGTTTTACTGTGGATATAGATACTTTTGTACCTGTTTCCTCCAGCATCTTCACAAGGTCCTTTGCTGTTGTTCTGGGATTGATTTGCACTTTTCGCACCAAAGTACGTACATCTCTAGGAGACAGAACGCGTCTCCTTCCTGAGCGGTATGACGGCTGCGTGGTCCCATGGTGTTTATACTTGCGTACTATTGTTTGTACAGATGAACGTGGTACCTTCAGGCATTTGGAAATTCCTCCCAAGGATGAACCAGACTTCTGCCAAATTCATGCATGTGTGTTTATGTGTGTGTGTGTGTTTATGTGTGTGTCTGTGCATTGACCAGCACTGATTCAACTGGGGAAGCTTTGGCATGGTAAATGACCAATTGCGACAACATTCCATCTATCAAATTAGCAGAGTTGGATATCTATGGTATTCTCATGAGGTCACAAAGGAACAATGACATTATAACGATTCGTAGATGACAGACTGCTTGTACACAATCTAATAATGGTGAATCACTAGCTCCTGAGGAATAGTGCTACATTGTTAACACACCACAAAATATGGTACAGTAGTGATGTAATGTAGAGTAGATGTCAGTGGTGTGCCCCAGGGCTCCATGCTTGGACTGCTGCTCTTCATTATTCACATCTCTCAACTGAGTTCCAGGCATAAATATACAATATAAACAGTGCTCTATTTTATTATGTGGTTCCACACCTAGGGTCATTCTATAAAATTAGCGCCTTTTGCGTCCCTTTGATATTGTAAGTAGAAATTGTTCAACACTATTGAGTTTTAAAAGCCTGTTATATTAAATTAAGTGCCCTTTACTACAGACCATATGGAGAATTCAATAAATCGGAATAAAAAATAAAGACCTGCTAAAGTGCCAAAATTCAGCATTTTGACATGTCCCTCCGTGCAGTGACTTCTAGGAAGATTTGAACCCACTTAAACCCAACATTTCTCTAAGTTTTCACTATCATTGAAAAGCCCTAGTTATTTTGTTGCTATGAAGATGATTTATTTAATGTGATTAGGGATTCATTTACGTCTGTCCCTCATTTAAGGTCAACCCTGTTATGTGAACTGAACTCTTGTTTTAATATGGTGAAACTATTCCTTTTAAAATGTTTTTTTTTTTTTCAAAAGAAACATTGAACATCTAATAGTGAAATCCTAGTGTAAAAGCAGGTGAGCTGATTCTACTCTTTTTGGTCATTTTCCGGTGTGGAAAACTGAGCAGGTCGAGCATAACAAGTCAATCCTTTTACCCGTAGATTAACAGGTTAGAAATGTTTGAACAATTACATGTTTTATGCTTGCATTCAATTGCCTCTTCCTGTTACACACAACAAGCTTCCATTCCCCCTGTCTCATGGAAATGTATAGCTGATTTAAGATGAAATCATCAACCCTGTTACGGTCAACAGAGTTACTTTATTTGGCACTTAATAAGCACTTACTATAGTCATTTTTATTTAACATCTTGAGATGGGAAAACATGTTTTTATGAAGTTGAACATGACAGAATGTTAAAATAAGGTGAAATCAAACGTTTTTTAGGGACCAAGTTACAGTTCTCAAAAGGCACCAAATTGATGGAATGACTTCCTACCTGTAGTAATGTGGTGTGTAGTAATGTAGAGTAATAATGTAGTGTAGTAATGTAGTGCTGTAATGTACTATAATAATGTAGCATAGTAATGTACTGTAATAATGTACTGTAGTAATGTCATGTAGGTTTTACCTGTACAGTGCTCTCCCTCCTATGGTTGCCAGATTGGAGAAGACACTCAGGTCTGTCATGTTCTCTGGCCACGACTGGATGTTCAGGAAACCTACAGGGACACAACCAATCACATAGCATTTCTACAGGAACACAGCCAATTACATCACTGCTAATATCTGTGATGTATTACCAGATACACAGCAAATCCTAACACACACAGGAAAACAAAGGTAACATGAGACTTTAATGAATGTAACATAGTGAGCCACACATGTTGCTAGTGGGCTAGGCATTGTGATACCTATTTACTGCCTTTATTTAACAAGGTAAGTTCTTGAAAACACATGATCTTTATTTACAATAAAGACCTTCCCAAGACCTCCCAGTCATGAGTGAAACATGTCAGGTATACATGACCAAGAAGATATCTGATATACAAATATTTTTGCATTTCCTATATTTGCCTCTGAGCATTAAATCATTTAGCAGGTTGCTGAGTGGATGACCATGGATCATTTAGAACATTTAATAATAGATTAAAATAAATGAAATATTTAGAGTTGAGGGGAGCAATCCCGTTCTAGCCAGTTGAGGACAAAAATAATGAACAAATGAGGAAGAGAGGAGAGGAGAGGGGCTGAAAAGTTATACAAAGACCAAGGATAACACAAAACACACAATTACTTTAACATTGAAAATTCCAGACGGCCGCATATTTCCAAGGATACATTTCATAATAGTTTCATAACTGATATTTTGATTGGCTTTAATCAAATTCATTACCTTGGAAAGGGATATGAGAGGAAGAATGTTGTCTAACTAATGAAATGTATGTGGCTCATATCAGCATGTGTTCGCATCCCTGATGAATGCATCTCCCAGTCTGATGATGTGAGATGAGTTACTAAAAGAACCTTGTTTCTAAGTTGTTTACAAGAGAAAGATCACCTTCAAGTCTGCCTTAATCATTCTACAGGCATATCTCCTGTTCCTCTCCTGTTCCCCTCCTGTTCTCCTCCTGTCCCTCTCCTGTTCCTCTCCTGTTTCTCTCTTGTTCCAATACTGTTCCTATACTGTTCCTATACTGTTCCTCTCCTGTTTCTATCATGTTCCTCTCCTGTTCCTCTCCTGTTCCTCTCCTACATCTGAAATGGCACCCTATTCACTGTATAGTGCAGTACTTTAGATCTCTGTCTCTCTTTGTGGCCTCCTAACATGTCAAATAAGATGGCGCCGGAGAAGAAGGCAGACGTTTCACGTGACCCCAGCCGATTGTGTTTTTTTTGCGTTGTTTGTAACTTCTTTTTGTACTTATTTTGTACATAAAGTTTCCGCTACCGTCTCTTATGACCGAAAATAACTTCTAGACATCAGGACTGCGATGACTAGCGGAATCCTTTTTTTCCTTTCATGACTTTGACAAGTCCGATGCAAAGGATATATTGCTTCCACTGGAACAGGCCCCGATCCCCGTGATCTGCGTGAAGAGGTGGCGGAGAGAGAGGGGCCGAAGGTCGTGCTGCCTTCTGAGAATTTGTAGACGATAAACCCCCACTTCCCTCCATTTTGCTAGCAAATTTGCAATCTTTGGAGAATAAAATCGGCGAGTTACGCAGAAGATTAAACTGCCAACGGGACATTAAAAACTGTAACATCTTATGCTTCATGGAGTCGTGGCTGAACGACAACAATATCAACATACAGCTGGCTGGTTATACAATGTACCGTCAGGATAGAACAGCGGCGTCTGGTAAGACAAGGGGCGGCGGTCTATTTATTTTGTAAACAACTGGTGCATGATATCTAAGAAAGTCTCCAGCTATTGCTCACCTGAGGTAGAGTATGTCATGATAAGCTGTAGACCACACTACCTACCGAGAGAGTTTTCATCTGTATTCTTTGTAATTGTTTACATAAGAAAACAAGAAACCGCTCACCCAGAGGTGGTGCTCCTAGTAGCCGAGGACTTTAATGCAGGGAAACTTAAATCCATTTTACCAAATTTCTATTAGGATGATAAATGTGCAACCAGAGGAAAAAAACTCTGGACCACATATACTCCACACACAGACGCATACAAAGCTCTCCCTTGCCCTCCATTTGGCAAATCTGACCATAATTCTATCCTACTGCTTCCTGCTTACAAGCAATAATCAAAGCAGGAAGCAGCAGTGACTAGATCATTAAAAAAGTGGTCAGAAGAAGCAGATGCTAAGCTACAGAATTGTCTTGCTAGCACAGACTGGCATGTGTTCCGGGATTCATCCGATGGCATTGAGGAGTACACCACATCAGTCATTGGCTTCATCAATAAGTGCATAGATGACGTCGTCCCCACAGTGACCGTACGTACATACACCAACCAGAAGCCATGGATTACAGGCACCATCCGCACTGAGTTAAAGGCTAGAGCTGTTGCTTTCAAGGAGCGGGACTCTAACCCGGAAGCTTATAAGAAATCCCGCAATGCCTTCCGACGAACCATCAAACAGGCAAAGCGTCAATACAGGACTAAGATCGAATCGTACTACACCGGCTCTGACGCTTGTCAGATTTGGCAGGGCTTGCAAACCATTACAGACTACAAAGGGAAGCACAGACGAGAGCTGCCCAGTGACACAAGCCTACCAGACAAGCTAAACTACTTCTATGCTCGCTTCGAGGAAAATAACACTGAAACTTGCATGAGAGCACCAGCTGTTCCAGAAGACTGTGTGATCAAGCTGTCCGCAGCCAACGTGAGTAAGACCTTTAAACAGGTCAACATTCACAAGGCCGCAGGGCCAGACAGATTACCAGGACGTGTTCTGCGAGCATGCACTGACCAACTGGCAAGTGTCTTCGCTGACATGTTCAACCTCTCCCTGTCCAAGTCTGTAATACTAACATGTTTTAAGCAAACCACCATAGTCCCTGTGCCATTGTAACCTGCCTAAATGACTACCGACCCATAGCACTCACGTCTGTAGCCATGAAGTGCTTTGAAAGGCTGGCCAAGGCTCACATCAACACCATCATCCCAAAAACCCTAGACCCAGTCCAATTTGCATACCGCCTCAACAGATCCACAGATGATGCAATCTCTATTGCACTCCACACTGCCCTTTCCCATCTGAACAAAAGGAACACCTATGTGAAAATGCTATTCATTGACTACAGCTCAGCGTTCAACACCATAGTGCCCTCAAAGCTCATCAATAAACTAAGGACCATGGAACTAAACACCTCCCTCTGCAACTGGATCCGGGACTTCCTGATGGGCTATTTGCAGCGCCCCCATCCCCTCTTTACACCACCACTACTCTCTGTTGTCACTTTAATAACTCTTCCTACGTGTACATATTACCTCAACTAACCGGTGTTCCCGCACATTGACTCTGTATCGGTAAATGTTTTGATGCCATACTGCCACCAGTATGATGCCATACTGGTGGCAGTTGTGAAAAAAGTAAATAGTTGGAAGAGTTTCAGAGTTAATTGAAAATAATTAGATGCTTTCTTCATTAATTAGGCTATCTACTAGAAACTCATGGATGTAACCCACCCTGGCCGTGACCCCACACTCCGAGGGTGTCTCAGGGGAGTTGGGATATGCAAAATAACACATTTCCATGAGTATAATACAAACTTGTAAATGTGTGAAATAGGAAAAATATAACCACCCTCTTAATTATTAGAAAAAAATATATTTTTCACATGCTCGTACACACAAGGTATAGACTAAGAGTGAAATGCTTACTCACAGGTCTTTTTCCAACAATGCAAAGTTAAAGATAAAAATAAATAATAATATAGAAATAGTGACATGAGGAATAAATACACAGTAAATAATGAATAACAATAACGAGTAAAAATAACATGGCTATATACAGGGAGTACCAGTACTGACTCGATGTGCAGGGGTACGAGGTAATTGAGGTAGCTATGTACATATACAGTGGCTTCAGAAAGTATTCACACCCCTTGACTTTTTACACATTGTTGTGTTACAGCCGGAATTTAAAATTGATTAATTTGCGATGTTGTGTCACTGGCCGACACACAATACCCATAATGTCAAAGTGGATTCATGTTTTGTTTTTTGTTGTTTTACAAATTAATAAAAAATGGAAAGCTGAAATGTCTTCAGTCAATAACTATTTAACCCCTTTGTTATGGCAAGCCTAAATTAGTTCAGGAGTAACAAGTCACATAATAAGTTCCATGGAATCACTCTGTGTGCAATAATAGTGTTTGACATGACTTTGAATTGCTACCTCATTTGTGTAGCCCACACACAATTATCTGTAAAGTCGAGCAGGGAATTTCACAGATTCAACCACAAAGACCAGGGAGGTTTTCCAATGCATCGCAAAGGTGGGGACATATTGATATATGGGTAAAAAAACATTGAATATCTCTTTGAGCATGGTGAAGTTATTAATTACACTTTGGATGGTGTATCAATACATCCAGTCAATACAAAGATGCATGCGTCCTTCCTAACTCAGTTGCCGGAGTGGAAGGAAACCACTCAAGGATTTTACAATGAGGCCAATGGTGACATTATAACAGTTACAGAGTTTAATGGCTGTGATAGGAGAACACTGAGGATGGATCGACAACACTGTAGTTACTCCACAATACTAACCAAAATGACAGAGTGAAAAGAAGGAAGCCTGTACAGAATAAAACAATTCAAAAACATGCATTCTGTTTACAATAAGGCACTAAAGTAAAACTGCAAAAAATTTGGCAATGTGTATGCATAGAGTATTTTAGAGTATTTTTAATACACTTCCGAAAAAATGTCAAAAAAGATGTTTCACTCTGTCATTATGGGGTATTGTGTGTAGATGGGTGAAAAAAAATGATTTAATCCTATTTGAGGTCAGGATGTAACACAACAAAATGGGAATAAGTCCAGAGGTATGAATACTTTCTGAAGGCACTGAAGGTAGTGGTAAAGTGACTAGGCAACAGGATATTCATAGACAGTTGCAGCAGTGTATGTGTTGAGTGTGGAAATGTGTGTGTGTGAGTGTGTGAGTTTATGTGAGTGTATGTGTGGTGTCTGTATGCATGTGTGCTCATGTTGTGTGTGTGTGGGCATAATGTAGTGCGTGTGTACAGTATGTGTGTGTTGGGGTGTAAGTATGTGTGAGTGTGTGAGTAGAGTGTGTGTGCACAGAGTCAGTGCAGGAGAGTTAATGCAAAAAAGTGTATATGTGTGTTGGGGTGTGTCTGTGTGTGTTGGGGTGTCAGTATAAGTGTGTGGATACAGCCCAGTGTGTATGCATAGAGTCAGTGCAAGAGAGCTAGAGCAAAAAAGGGTCAATGCAGGTAGTCTGGGTTATTTTGATTACCATTCTTGTTTTACAGTCATATGGCTTGGGGGTAGCTTTTTCAGGTTGGTTCCAGACCTCGCTTGCCATGCGGTAGCAGAGAGAATCGCTTGCCATGCGGTAGCAGAGAGAATCGCTTGCCATGCGGTAGCATAGAGAACAGTCTATGGCTTGAGCGGCTGGAGGCTTTGACAATTTTTTGGGCCTTTCTCTGACACCGCCTGTTATAGAGGTTCTGGATGGCAGGGAGCTTGGCCCCAGTGTTGTACTAGGCCATACTCACCACCCTCTGTAGCGCCTTGCGGTCAGGTGCCTTGCAGTTGCTGCACAAGCGGTGATGCAGCCAGTCAAGATGCTCTCTATAGTGCAACAGTAGAACTTTTTGAGGATCTGAGGGGCCTTGCCAAATCTTTTCAGCCTCCTGAGGGGGAATAGGCTTTGTCATGCCCTCTTCACGACTGTCTTGGTGTGTTTGGACCATTCTAGTTTGTTGTTGATGTGGACACCAAGGAACTTGAAGCTCTCAACCTGCTCCACTACAGCCCCGTCGATGAGAATGGGGGCGTGCTCGGTCCTCCTTTTCCTGTAGTCCACAATCATCTCCTTAGTCTTGGTTACGTTGAGGGATAGGTTGTTATTCTGGCACCACCCGGCCAGGTCTCTGACCTCCTCCCTATAGGCTGTCTCATTGTTGTCGGTGATCAGGCCTACCACTGTTGTGTCGTCTGCAAACTTAATGATGGTGTTGGAGTCGTTTATGGCCATGCAGTCGTGGGTGAACAGGGAGTATAGGAGGGGACTGAGCACGCACCTCTGGGAGGCTCCAGTGTTGAGGATCAGCGTGGCAGATGTGTTGCTACCTACCCTCACCACCTGGGTGCGGCCCGTCAGGAAGTCCAGGATCCAGTTGCAGAGGGAGATGTTTAGTCCCAGGATCCTTAGCTTAGTGATGTGCTTTGAGGGTACTATGGTGTTGAACGCTGAACTCTATGCAGAGTTTCTCTGTCCAGTGTCTGTATTATTTTGCCCATCTTAAACTTTTATTTTTATTGGCAAGTCTGAGATATGGCTGTGCTAACATAATTGCAAAAGGGTTTTCTAATGATCAGTTAGCCTTTTAAAATGATTAACTTGGATTAGCTAACAGAACGTGCCATTGGAACACAGGAGTGATGGTTGCTGATAATGGGCCTCTGAACACCAATGTAGATATTCCATAAAAGAATCTGCCGTTTCCAGTTACAATAGTCATTTACAACGTTAACAATGTCTACACTGTGTTTCTGATCAATGTGATGTTATTTTAATGGACAACAAATGTGCTTTTCTTTCGAAAACATAGACATTTCTAAGTGACCACAAACTTTTGAACGGTAGTGTACATCTATACCCATGAAATGCTCTGAAAGGCTGGTCATGGCTCACATCAATACCATCATCCCAGACACCCTGTACCCACTCCAATTCACATACCACCCCAACAGATCCACAAATGACACAATCGACAGCACCTCTTCCCCTTCAGGAAACTAAAAATATTTGGAAGACTCCTGAACAGGTAATCAAATGGCTACCCTGACTATTTGTATTGTGTACCCCCGCACCCCCCAACGCCTCTTTTACGCTGCTGCTAATCTCTGTTTATCATATATGCATAGTCACTTAAACTATACATTCATGTACATATGTACATACTACCTCAATTGGCCCTACCAATCAGTGCTCCCGCACATTGGCTAACCGGGCTATCTGCATTGTGTCTCGCCACCCACCACCCGCCAACCCCTCTTTACCCTACTGCTACTCTCTGTTCATCATATATGCATAGTTTATGGCCCTATACAACTTGTTGAGTGTGGTCTTTGTGCCAGCATCGGTTTGTGTTGGTAAATAGATGACTACGAAAAATATATATGAAAACTCTCTTGGTAAATAGTATGGTCTACAGCTTATCATGAGTTATTCTAAATCAGGCAAGCAAAAACATTAGACTTCCTTAACATTAGAGATCGCACACCTGCTGTTGTTAACAAAGAGACACACCCCTGCTCCCTTCGTCTTACCCAAGTCTGCCGTCCGGTCTTGACGATGAATAGAAAAACCAACGAGATGTATATTATCCATGTCTCGTTCAGCCACGACTCTGAGAAACATAGGATATTTCAGTTTTTCAGGTCCCATTGATAGGATAGTCTCAAACGGAGCTCATCCAGTTTGTTCTCCAGTGACTGCACGTTCGCCAACAGAACAGAGGGCAATGGCAGTCTATTTGCTCGCCGACGTAGTCTCACCAGGATGCTGCCTCGCCTACCTCCTGACTCGCCTACCCCCTTTTGCCGCCACTCTCTTTCAATGCCGCTTCCTCTTCCGAAGCTCACGGATTAGGGCCTGGTCTGGAGTAAGCAGAGTGTCCAGAGCGGCTGACTCACTGAAGTTTAAATGTTCATCCAAATCGAGGTTAGTAATGACTGTTCTGATGTCCAGAAGCTGTTTTCGGTCATAGGAAATGATGGAGGAGACATTATGTACAAAAAAGTTAAGATCGACGTAAAAAAAATACACAGAAGCCCGTAAGACAGCTGCAGTGTCATCCTATTATATTATTATTAAAAGTTATTGAAGTATGAATTACCAAAGTTACCATAGATTGCTACATATTAACTGTTAATTACAAAATTACCGAAGATTCCAGTAACTTTGGTAAATTACCGGTAGCTTTGCAACCCTAATCAGGGCCCAAAATGCTCTGGTCAAAAGTAGTGCACTATCTAGTGAATAGGTTGCCATCTTAGACGCAGCCAGCAGCCATCTAGCTCAGTGTTTTATCAGAGTGCCAGATGAGACTACAGTTATCTAGAATTGCTATACGTCCAACTAACCGAATACACTGTAAAACCATTAAACATGTGACACGTTTATAACCTAAACGTCAGTGTTTAAAACTTAAACATTAGGCATTTAGATTTGGCAATAAGTCTTCATTTTAAACACAGGCGTTTAGAATGCAAGATTAAACATGATAGTCAGCTTTGTCAAGTCAGTTTCCAACCAGGAGAGCACCTATATCAGATTTATATTCAGATTTGAAACGCTAGTGTTTACTTTCCGATCGTCCTGTTTAGAGTGCATTTAGTCATTCAAAATTGATGTTACTTTCCATGCCTTTTATTCAGATCAGTGTAAGGAATGTCTATCACCTTACCTACATTTCAGCACAATTGAACAGGACATTTGTTTCACTCGACTGTGATGAGTTAATTTTCGTTAACTCTCTCAGAGTGAAAAAGACATGGCAGGGGCCTCATTATCAGATTTTTTTGAATATGTTGTTTTAATATCTATGTTTCCTCATTGATTGATTAATTGATCTTATGTATGCTATACAAAGATAAATAACAAAAACATTCTAAACTAATCAAATCTGTAAGGGGTTGGATTTATTGCATCTGTTACTGAGATGGTTTAGGTAGTTATGTTTGTTAAGTCCTTCACTATTGCAATCATTTTGAGTGCAGTTTGTGGATGATAAATATTTCAATTGTTGGATATCCTCCCTCTGGCTAGATTCCAATAGGAATTACTAATCACATCATTCTGAGTTGCAGGTCTGATGTTGCCCATGAGGCATGATTTTAAGACCACAATAACTAACTAAAGGCCTTACACATTGTATATGTGGTCATAAAGGGTTTACTTTTAACTGAAACCCATTCACTTACGCAGTCACTTGGATTTGGCTGCAGTAATACAATTTACTGAATGCAACAATCATGTCTCTGTCACTAACCAACACAGTCATGGGTGGGTACCTCTCACATTCACTTGAAAGGCATGCTGGGAATATGCAGATATGCCTTTACACCCTACAGTGTTAAAACAACACCACCAGTGTATAGTGTTTAAAACCGAAATGCCTTGTGCTGAATATACATGTTCATGTGTTTAAAAAGTGTCAAAGTGAATAAACATGTTCTGGTGTTTACAATCTAAACACTGTGACACATTTTCATTGACATTCTAAATGCCTTGACGTGTTTAAAAAGTGTTAAAGAAAAGTGTTTAGTTATGTGTTCAGATCGTAAACACTTGGTTTTACAGTGTATAAGATGAACCTGAATCAAACGTAAATTAATAAATGCATCACAACTTGCTTTCCATGCCATTAGCATTCATGGATGCAACCTCCAATATAAAATGGCAATAAATATACTATTTGAGACATAAACAAATCACTATCCAGAGACTTATAAAATAAATCGTATATTGTATTGTATAACATGAGTGTTAGTTATGGATGAAGGACACATTCACTGACATAGAGAGAAACATGTCCTCTGACGTCATAGTAGCTGAAGTTGCAGTGTGATCTGAAGTTCAGGGCCTTTAACTGATAGGGTTGCATCCCAATGACAACCTATTCCCTTTACGGTGTATTACTTTCCACCACTATTTCCCCCTCCTCTTCTTCTTCTTCCTCCTCCTCCTCCTTCTCATCTCTACACCTCTACGATGGTTGGTCTCTCTCTCTCTCTGCCTCACTCGCTCTCACCTCTCCAATGGTCTCTCCTTAAGTGGCTGTTAGTTTTTTTCTGAGAGGAGAGATGGAGAAGAGAGGTGGGAAGAGAGGAGAGGTGGAGGGTGCTTCATCGCTTCATCTTGCTAATGGTGCTAACGAGGGCCTGATGAGTACCTTCCTTCCTCCCTGTGCTAACAGCATTAGGCTAACAGCAGCATTAGCCATTAATCAATAGGTAAGACAGGGTACAACAGGCCCCAATGGGCTCCTGCATCCAGCTTGACTGTAGTCTATAGGGAGTTCAGGTCTCACTGTATGTGTTGTCCTCCTTATTCCATCTCTCCTCAGTTTATTATCCTCTATTTCTTTTTCTTCTCACTCCTCTCTTCTTCTATCTCCCTCTCCACACTCATCTCTCTATCTCCTCACGACCCCCTCTCTCTTTGTCTCTCTCTCTGTGGGCTGTAGCAGTAAATGCCTGGTGAAAGGATAGAGTCAGGAGCAGGCTAGAAGCAGGCAAGAACCGCTAGAGAAGAGTAGAGTGGTGATTTAGGTTCACTGAGAGCCACGTTACTGGCGCATCCATGCGAAAAGCAAATTACCCAGGATTGCCTCACAGAGAGGAGGGCCACATGCAACAGACCAAAGGTTAAGAGATAGAAAGCGTCAATGATTACAGTCAAATCCATGTACTGGGAACCTCACTTATGCTGAATTGCTTCAGTGGATGGCAGACTGACCGTACTCTATAGATAGGCCTGGCCTGACCTCTTAGAAGTAGAAAAAAACAAGGGCTATGTTTTGGAAGAATACTTGGCAGGGGAAGAGATGTAGGGTGAGATGGTTACCTCCTAGACTGACTGTCCATCTGAGAGCTATAGCATTCAGAGATCGTAACCCCTACGTCGGAGCAGAAGGGGTGACGTGTTTGTGCGTGCGTGTGTGTGTGCATCGATGCCTGTGTGTGTGGTGTGTGTGTGTGTGTGTGTGT
The DNA here is from genome assembly GCF_965601325.2 of Salmo salar. Lineage (NCBI taxonomy): Eukaryota > Metazoa > Chordata > Actinopteri > Salmoniformes > Salmonidae > Salmo > Salmo salar. The sequence goes on along the minus strand of NC_138315.1, from coordinate 26,600,172 downwards.
GTGTGTGTGTGTGTGTGTGTGTGTGTGTGTGTGTGTGTGTGTGTGATGGAGTTGATGGCTCGGTGGAGAAGTCACAGCACTGACAGCTCTTAGAGGTGATGGGTGACACGGGGTGTCATGCATGACCACGGGGCTACAGAGTAAAGGCAGCTCCTGTCTCACCGGTTGTGTCCCAAATGGCAGTCTATTCCCTATATAGTGCACTACTTTGGGAGGCACACATTGGCTGTACCAGCTCGCCTCCTGTCACAGGAATGAAGGGATAAGGGGGTGTGTGACACTGTAGCGGAGGAAAGAGACGTTGATTCCGTACGTTTCAAAAGGTCCAGAGGATGTCGATATATGCATTCGTCGGCGCTTACCAAAAACAAACGAACAAAACGATGGCACAGCACTGGAACTCAAGAGGCTCAGAGCCAGAGCACGCTGCTTAGACCACTGACCATGTCAGTTCACACTTCTCTATCAAGGAGGGAGAGTACTTGATGATACTTAGTGGAAACAGTGCATTGTTTTTAATTATTTTGTTTTAAGCCTTACCCAAACCTAACCTTAACCACTCAGAATTAATAGCTAAACTTAACCCTTTGAGTTGTTTCTGTTTTAACCATGTGTGATTAATTGGTCAAAAATCGAAGTTCATCCAATTACGGCAAATTCCGAAGTGAAAGAATGAGATCAGGTTGAGGAAAGGGGAATTCACTCTACATGAATTTATACACACACATACACCCACGCACTTTCACATGCATGCACACACACACACACACACACACACACACACACACACACACACACACACACACACACACACACACACACACACACACACACACACACACACACACACACACACACACACACACACACACACACACACACACACACACGTAGAGCTGGGAAACTGTGGCAATTTGAAACTGGGAGTTCTAGGTCCCCATGGGAGAGGGAAGAGATGGAAGAGATAGGAAGACCCTCATCTCATCTTGTATTCATCATACTCATTCAGCCTGTCTGTCTTTGGTCCACGGTCTCTGGTGGGCACCAGCAAACACACACAAGCCCCCTCTGTACTGAGTGAAAGCGTAAGAGAAGGGACACCATGCAAATTTGATGAGGGGAAAACCAAATGATGAAGAATAATTGAAAGATGCTTGGATAGGGGCTGACCAGTAGGCCTACATGATATGTACACTGAGTATACAAAACATTAAGAACACCTGCTCTTTCCATGATATAAACTGACCAGGTGAAAGCTGTGATCCCTTATTGAAGTCACTTGTTAAATCCACATCAATCAGTGATGAAGGGGAGGAGACAGGTTAAAGAAGGATTTTTTTAGCCCTGAGACAATTGAGACACGGATTGTGCATGTGTGTCATTCAGAGGGTCAATGGGCAAGACAAAATATTTAAGTGCCTTTGAACGGGGAATGGTAGTATGTTGAAGGTACACCGGTTTGTGTCATGAACTGCAACGCTGCTGGGTTTTTCACGCTCAACAGTTTCCTGTGTGTATCAAGAATGGTCCACCACCCAAAGGACATCTAGCTAACTTGACACAACTGTGGGAAGCATTGGAGTCAACATGGGCCAGCATCCCTGTAGAACGCGTTCGACACCTTGTGGAGTCTATGCCCCAACGAATTGAGGCTGTTCTGAGGTCAAAATGGGGAGGGGGAGCAACTCAATATTAGGAAGGTGTTCCTAATGTTTTGTATACTCAGTGTATATTCAACCAAGCATGAGAAGAGAAGAACAGTATCGGAAATTTCCATTGGATCTTTGTTCTTATCAATTGACTTACCTGTAGAAATAAAGGTAAAATACGTGTTAAGAAAATATATTTATTTTGATGTTTCTCACCTGTAATCTCCCTAACAGTCCGAAACACATTCAGTTTCTCTGGGTCCAGAGCCTCAATGTTGTGGTACACATCCCTGTGAGAGAGGAGGGATGAGAGAGAGAGAGAGAGAGAGAGAGAGAGAGAGAGAGAGAGAGGAAGAGAGGAGAGAGAGGAAGAGAGAAAGGAAGAAAGCGTTTATTCTGTATTGCAGGGAGGCACGCTGTGCTCCACTGTGCTCCACTGTGCTCCTCGGTGCTCCACTGTGCTCCTCAGTGCTCCTCTGGCTCTGTTTAGAGGAATAGCTGGAGGGATTTCATGGTCTCAGGCGCTGCAGTAACTGTACTGTGGTACACCCACTCTTCCACTGTGTATACTGTAAACAACTAGCAACAGCCTGCTAAGATGGCTGACATGAGCCTGGATTGCAGATGGAATAATATTGAACATGCTGACCCCCATAACAAGGACATAATACTCTATGCATTGTGCTATACCAGTAAGGTACTGCTTACTCTTAGGCACCGAAGCCATTATATGTGCTGTTATTACTAAGTACCTGAGGGAGTCTCTCAATTTACCTGGTTAGCAGGGTTGGGTCAGTTCCATGTCAATTCAGTCAATTTGAATTGAGTGAATTGAAATGGAACTGACCACAAACACTCTGGTGTTTATGTAACCAATGTTGAATGTCTAGCTGGATAGCTATATGTGCGCCAGTAAAGTCCATCGTTGACATCACCCACTCTGAGATCTACAGTGCATTCAGAAAGTATTTATATCCCTTGACGTTTTCCAAATTTTTTGTGTTACAGTCTGAACTCAAAATGGATTTAATAGATTTTTTCACCACACAATATAACTAAGTGCTAAACCCCATAATGACAAAATGAAAATATGTTTTTAGAAATGTTTGCAAATGTATTGAAAACAAAATACAGAATATCTAATTTACATAAGTGTTCACACCCCTGGGTCAATACATGTTAGAATCACCTTTGACAGGAATTACTTTCTGGGTAAGTCTCTAAAAGCTTTGAACACCTGGATTAGCACATTATTCTTTTTTTACATTTTCAAGCTCTGTCAAGTTGGTTGTTGATCATTGCTAGACAGACATTTTAAAGTCTTGCTGTAGAATTTCAAACTGATTTAAGTCAAAACTGAAACTGTCATCTTGGTAAGAAACTCCAGTGTAACTATTGTCCTTCTGAAAGGTGAATTTGTCTCCCAGCGTCTGTTGGAAAGCAGACAACAGGGTTCTCCTCTAGGATTGTGCCTGTGCTTAGTTCTATTCCGTTTATTTTTATCCTAAAAAACTCCCCATAACATGATACAGCATACCCATAACATGATGCAGCCACCACCATGCTTGAAAATATGAAGAGTGGTACTCAGTGATGTGTTGTTGGATTTGATGTTGGATTTTCCCCAAACATAACACTTTGTAATCAGGACATGAAGTTCATTTCTTTGCAATTTTTATTGCAATTTTACTTTAGTCCCCTACTGCAAACAGGATGCATGTTTTAGAGTATTTTTTATTCTGTACAGGCTTCCTTTTCACTCTGTCATTTAGGTTAGTATTGTGGAGTAACTACAATGTTGTTGATCCATCCTCAGTTTTCTTCTATCACAGCCATTTAGCTCTTAATGTCACCTTTGGCAGCATGGAGGGATTTACTTCCTCTCTGGCAACTGAGTTCGGAAGGACGCCTTTATCTTTGTAGTGATACACCATCCAAAGTGTAATTAATAACTTCACCATGCTCAAAGAGATATTCAATGTTTTTTACCCATATATCAATATGTCCCCACCTTTGCGATGCATTGGAAAACCTCCCTGGTCTTTGTGGTTGTATCTGTGTCTGAAATTCACTGCTCGACCTTACAGATAATTGTGTGTGGGCTACACAAATCAGGTAGTCATTCAAAAATCATGTTAAACACTATTAATTGCACAAAGAGTGAGTCCATGAAACGTATCATGTGACTTGTTCAGCAGAACTTATTTAGGCTTGTCCTAACAAAGGGGTTGAATACTTATTAACTCAATATATTTCAGATTTTCATTTTTAATTCAATTGTAAAAAATTCTAAAAACATAATTCCACTTTGACATTATGGGGTATTGTGTGTAGGCCAGTGAAACAACATCTTAATTTAATACATTTTTAATTCAGGCTGTAACACAATAAAATGTGTACAAAGTTAAGGATTGTGAATACTTTCTGATGGCACTGTAGAAGTAGCTGTTTCCATCGCTTTGCAAGGGCCTTGGCTTTTGTGTCGTTACAGGAAACACAGATTCGAGGGGGAGTTGTGTTTTTGGGAACAGAAGGTACACTACATTACCAAAAGTATGTGGACACCTGCTCGTCGAACATCTCATTCTAAAATCATTGGCATTATTATGGAGTTGGTCCCCCCTTCGCTGCTATAACAGCCTCCAGTCTTCTGGGAAAGCTTTCCACTAGATGTTGTAACATTGCTGCGGGGAATGATGTTGGGCGATTAGGCCTGGCTCACAGTCAGAGTTCCAATTCATCACAAAGGTGTTCGATAAGGTTGAGGTCAGGGCTCTGTACAGGGCAGCCAAGTTCTTCCACACCAATATCAACAAAACATTTCTGTATGGACCTGGCTTTGTGCACGGGGGCATTGTCATGCTGAAACAGGAAAGGGCCTTCCCCAAACTGTTGGCACAAAGTTGTAAGCACAGAATGTTCTACAATATCATTGTATGCTGTAGCGTTAAGATTTCCCTTCACTGGAACTAAAGGGCATAGCTCAAATCATGAAAAACAACCCCAGACCATTATTCCTCCTCCACGAAACTTTACAGTTTTACAGGCACTATTCATTGGGTTGTCCTGGCATCCACCAAACCCAGATTAGTCCGCCAGACTGTCAGATGGTAAAGCATGATTCATCACTCCAGAGAACGTGTTTCCACTGCTTAAGAGTCCAATGGCGGTGAGCTTTACACCACTCCAGCCAACACTTGGCATTGCGCATGGTGATCTTAGGCTTGTGTGCGGCTGCTCGGCCATGGAAACCCATTTCATGAAGCTCCCGACGAACAGTTCCTGTGCTGACATTGCTTCCAGAGCAGTTTGGAATCTGGTAGTGAGTGTTGAAACTGAGGACAGACTATTTTTACGCACGACATGCTTCAGCATTTGGCGGTCCAGTTTTGTGATCTTGTGTGGCCTGCCACTTCGCGGCTGAGCCATTGTTGCTCCTAGACATTTCCACTTCACAATAACAGCACTTACAGTTGACCGTGGCAGCAACAGTGTGACAAACTGTTTTGTTGGAAAGGTTGAAAGTCACTTTGAAAGTCACTGAGCTCTTCAGTAAGGCCATTCTACTGCCAATGTGTGTGTGTGTGTGTGTGTGTGTGTGTGTGTGTGTGTGTGTGTGTGTGTGTGTGTGTGTGTGTGTGTGTGTGTGTGTGTGTGTGTGTGTGTGTGTGTGTGTGTGTGTGTGTGTGTGTGTGTGTGTGTGTGTGTGTGTGTGTGTGTGTGTGTGTGTGTGTGTGTGCATATTTGAGTGTGTGCGTGTGTTGGTGAAGGTGTGTGTGTTCTGCTCTCACCCTTTAATGCCAGTGATGAGGAAGACCAGGTTTCCATTGATCTTGGTACAGTTGGTAAACTTGTCTATGTTGCTGGAGTCCACAGTCTGGGCTGACTGCAGACTGGCTGTACCTATACCATCACAGGCTAAAACAGACAAGGAGATGAAGATGAAGAAGGAGAAAAGATGACTTGCTCAAAATGTCCACAAATGTTCAAAGGAAACAGGTTCATTCCAACCACTTCAAAATGCATCCAGTACACTCACATGGAACAGACAGTCACCAAAAGACACACAGAGGTTGTAGAGGTTGGAGCAGTGGGTAAGCCATACACAACCACAAACACAGCACAAACACAGCACAACCACAACTACATCCAATCAACCAGACGAATATACTGGATGTGAATGACAGCAGGATAAGGCCCAGGACAGTGCAGGATTAGGGTACCTTTTGGACAGATGTCAGTGCAGGCGATGCACATCTTGATGCGGTCATTTTCTACTTCCATCTTGTTGCTGGGACAAGCCCTCACACAGGAGCTGTGGTCCACCACAAAGTTATCTGAAACAGCATATGCAGAGTTAACCATGGTATGTGTCAGATCAATTGCATGATAACAGACTCTCACACTCAGGTATTGATTTATGAAGGGACAAGTACAACTGTATGACTGACTGCCATGGAGCTATACTGTAAATGAACGTCGACTTTATGCGTCTGAGACTTGAAGGCAGTGAATAGTAGTGAAACGTTTCCACTGCTGCTGTTCTACTGAAGATGACTCATCTGATTAAAGATGTTCCTTGTCCTCATTATCTTGTTTTATTGTTCTCTCCAGGTCAGACCGTATTTGCTCTACTGCTTCGGCTGGCATGATATCTGATAGTCTGAACTGAGGAAGGAAGAGTTTAGGGACACACAGACACATCAAATGAATGCTTTGCTCGCAGCCTCAGGCTTAGAGATGGACACCTAAATTGCATGGGTCCTTGTGGCAGGCCATCTCCAGAATAACAGTGGCCTGGTCTACAGTAGTGCATTAGGGAATAGGGTAGAAAGGCTAGCAGAGCGCCAAGCAGAAAGCCAGAGTTACAGATCAGAGCGTCTAGCGCAGTGCCTAGCAGAGTGCCGGGCACACGCCCCTCTTCAAAAGACCACAAAAGGACTCCATTGCTAAAAGAAACGTGTTAATTATGTACGTTTCTTCTCCCTCACTCTGCACCCATTCCCCTCTCCCTCCCTCCTATCCCTGCCTGCTACCCTGCCCTCCCAGTACCCCATCCTCTTTGTAGGGTTGTATCTGGCATGTGAGCCAAAATAACTCCCAACAGTGTCTTGAAATCTGTACAAAACACCCACTCATCCTGGCTATTTAAATCAGCACCGAGCAGAGAGAGGAGAGGAGAGGAGAGGAGAGGAGAAGAGCAGGGAGAGACAGGTCATTTAAATCAATGGAGGAAATGGCTTCTTTAAAGGAAAGGGAGGATGAAGGGGAGATGTGAAGAGGGTGCTAAGTAGAGATGACCAAGGAAGTTTCTTTCTGTGTTCTTCTGGAAAAAAAGTTCAGACTTAAAAACAGGAGGGTTGAGTTAATGAATCAATATCCTGAGGCCCTTGGTAGTTCATGAGCAGGACCAGCCTGCTCTGTTCAGCTAGTGGTGATGTTTCAAGGCCTAGGCTGTTTGAATGGTGTCCTTCTGAACTGTGGCGGTTCAGTGTCTATGGCAAGGAGAGTGTTTGTATGTCGGTGTGTGTTATATGTTCAGAATATGACAGAGCGGTTTATCTTCAGGGTATTTGGTATGTACAGTGGGATCCGAAATTATAGACACCCTTGATAAAGCAAAAATTACTGTAGAAAATAAACAATTCAAATATATTGTATGCAACAAAAAAAAAACGATACAATTGCTCAGAGAAAGACATTTTGTTTGTTAAGTAAAACATTTCTTTCTCAAAAAGGTAAGGGTCAAAATTATTGACACCCCAGTTTTCAATACCGATCAACACCTCACCTTGCGAGGATAACAGCACTGAGCCTTTTTCTAAATGTTTTATGAGTTGGAGAACACATTGGAAGGGATATTAGACCATTTCTCCATACAGAATCCTTCCAGATCCTTGATATCCTTCCTTCTGCGCTTATGGGCTGCCCTCTTCAATTCAAACCATAGTTTTCAATGGGTTTCAAGTCCGAACACTGAGATGGCCATTGCAAAATGTTGATTTTGTGGCCTATTAACCATTTCTTTGTGGATTTTGATGTGTGCTTGGAGTTATTGTCTTGTGGCCAAGTTTCAGCCACCTGGCAGAGGCAACCATGTTTTTGGCCAAAATATCCTGGTACTGGGTAAAGTTCATGATGCTGTTGACCGTAACAAGGGCCCCAGGACCAGTGGAAGAAAAATAGCCCCATAACATCACAGATCCATCACCATATTTTACTATAGGTATGGGATTATTTTCTGGACATGCATTGGTGTGCGTGGCCAAAGAGAACTATTTTCATATCATCCAACAAGTCATAACAAAAAATTTTGAGTTTTCCTATTTATTTATTTTTTACATGTATTGAAATCAGTAACTCCCCCAAATGTACTCTGAATATTTAATGACTCTAAGACCAAGAAAATGTATTTAAAATAGATAATAGATCATAGATAATTGCTATTTGAAAATACATAATTGTTTGTTCGTTAATGGCAAAATATGGTAATATTTGTTTGGAGATAAGAGACTTTCATCAGACAACAATGAAATGTAAACGCCTGGAGTTTGCTAAAAGGCATTGGCACTCGGATTGGAACTGGTGCATTGGTCAGATGACATGAAAAAAAAGCTCTTTGGCCACACCAGTATTATCAAAATATGTTGGGATTTTTGATGTTATGGGGCTATTTTGCTTCCACTGGTAAAACAGATGTTTTATGTCCCCTTATTTCACAAAAGTATGTGTACTGTATGTTGTTGTGTGTGTGTCATTCCTTACGTGGGCACTTCTTGACGCAGAAGGCTCCGTAGGTGTACTTGGCTCTGGGGTTGCTTTCCAGCTGGAAGGTGGTGGGGTTGTATACATGGGGCTGGGGGCACTGGGTCACACATGCTCCGCTGTCGTTGAAGTTGGTGCAAGCCTGTAGATGAAACGCACACAAGTATGCGCGCGCACACACACAAACACACATATTAGTGCTGGGTGCTCATGGAAACACAGTTAGCACATTGCTATTTACAGCTAAATAACAGTCATTAAAGATTGTTTTTGTCACAGGCAGCCCTATGCTCTCCAAGCAAGCACATGATCAAGTAACTGGTATGAAGCTGTTAACACAAAGACTGTTAAACACATACACAGACTTAATGGGTGACAAATGGCACCCTATTCCCTATGTAGCACACTCCCTTTGATAGGGCTTTGGTTAAAGACAGAGAACTAGTTAGGGGATAGGGTGCCATTTGGGATGCAGCCCCAGAGTGTTTTTCCACTCTGAAGATAGCTCAGGTGTGAATAACATGAAAACCATTGATTCGAATCCAGTTGAAAAAGTAATATCAATCGTTAGAACTCCCAGTATCTAATTAAACAGAAAGGAGAGCCCACGACATCATGAAACATAACACAATAAACTCTGGAAATAAGTTAGATCCAGAAAGGATAAATGGATAAAGAGAGGGAGAAAGAGAGAGAGAAAGAGAGAAAGAGAGTGAGAGAGAGATGATAGAAGAGAGAGAAAAGAGAGAGAGAAAAAATATACACTACCGGTCAAAAGTTTTAGAACACCTACTCATTCAAGGGTTTTTCTTTCTATTTACTATTTTCTACATTGTAGAATAATAATGAAGACAACAAAACAATGAAATAGTACATATGGAATCATGTACTAACCAATAAAGTGTTAAACAAATCTAATTATTTTTAACATTTGTGTCATGCTCTGACCTTGGAGATCCTTTATTCTCTATTTTGGTTAGGTCGGGGTGTGACTAGGGTGGGCATTCTAGTTTCTTTATTTCTAGGTTGGCCTGATATGGTTCCCAATCAGAGGCAGCTGTCTATCGTTGTCTCTGATTGGGGATCATATTTAGGCAGCCTTTTCCCACCTGGTGTTTGTGGGATCTTGTTTTTGGTACTGTGCTGTTTAGCCCTACTAACATTACGTTTCGTTTGTATTTTTTTTTCGGTGTTCATTTAATAAATTAAGATGTACGCCTACCACGCTGCACCTTGGTTCAATCCTTCCATCAACGAGCGTAACAGAAGATCCCACCACAAACGGACCAAGCAGCGTGGCCAGGAGGAGCAGACATCCTGGACATGGGAGGATATCTTGGACGGTAAGGGATCCTGGACGTGGGAAGAGATCCGGGCAGGAATGGAACACCTTCCATGGGAGCAGACGGAGGCAGCGAGGGAGGAACAACGACGACACCGGGGTTCGCGACCACGAGGGAAGCCCGAGAGGCAGTCCCCCAATTTTTTGTTGTTGTTGGGGGGAGCACACGGGGTGGTTGGCGGAGACAGGGTTTGAACCAGAGCCAACTCCCCGTACTCACCGTGGGGAGCGTGTGACTGGTCAGGCACCATGTTTTGCGATGATACGCACGGTGTCTCCAGTGCGCATCCACAGCTCGGTGCGTTCTGTGCCAGCTCCCCGCACTTGCCGTGCGAAAGTGGACATCTGTCCAGGACAGGTGGTGCCGGCTCAGCGCGCCTGGTCTCCAGTGCGCCTTCAATCGATCCAGGATATCCTGCGCCGGCTCTACACACTGTGTCCCCAGTGCGCCTTCACAGCCCAGTGCATCCTGTGCCAGCTCCCTGCACTTGCCGTGCGAGGGTGGTCACCTGTCCAGGACATGTTGTGCCAGCTCCACGCTCCAGACCTACAGTGCACCTCCACGGTGCAGTACATCCTGCACCGGTTCTACGCTCTGTATCTCCAGCACGCCTCCACAGCCCAGTGCGTCCTGTGCCAGCCCCCCGCACTTGCCGTGCGAAGGTTATCTGTCCAGGACACATTGTGCCAGCTCTACGCTCCAGACCCCCAGTGCGCCTTCACAGCCCGGTACACCCTGTACCAGCTCCATGCACCAGGCCTCCAGCGACAGTTCCCAGTCCAGAGCTTCCGGCGACGGTTCCCAGTCCAGAGCTTTCGGCGACGGTTCCCAGTCCAGAGCTTCCGGCGATGGTTCCCAGTCCAGAGCTTCCGGCGACGGTTCCCAGTCCAGAGCTTCCGGCGACGGTTCCCAGTCCAGTGTTTCCGGCGACGGTTCCCAGTCCGGAGCTTCCGGCGACGGTTCCCAGTCCGGAGCTTCCGGCGACGGTTCCCAGTCCAGTGTTTCCGGCGACGGTCCCCAGTCCAGAGCTTCCGGCGACGGTCCCCAGTCCAGTGTTTCCGGCGACGGTCCCCAGTCCGGAGCTTCCGGCGACGGTTCCCAGTCCAGTGTTTCCGGCGACGGTTCCCAGTCCGGAGCTTCCGGCGACGGTTCACGGTCCGGAACCTCCGACGACGATCCACGGTCCGGAACCTCCGACGACGATCCACGGTCCGGAACCTCAAACGACGGTCGACGATCCACGGTCTGGAACCTCAAACGACGGTCCACGGTCCGGAACCTCCAGAGACGGTCCGGAGCCTCCGGCGACAATCCACGGTCTGGTTCCTCCGGCGACGATCTACGGTCCGGTTCCACGGAAGCGGAGGGATCCACGAGCAGAGCGGGGTCTACATCCCGAACCGGAGCCACCACCGAGGCTAGATGCCCACCCGGACCCTCCCCTATAGAATCAGGTTTTGCGGCCAGCGTCCGCACCTTTGGGGGGGGGGGGTACTGTCACGCCCTGACCTTGGAGATCCTTTATTCTCTATTTTGGTTAGGTCGGGGTGTGACTAGGGTGGGCATTCTAGTTTCTTTATTTCTAGGTTGGCCTGATATGGTTCCCAATCAGAGGCAGCTGTCTATCGTTGTCTCTGATTGGGGATCATAGTTAGGCAGCCTTTTCCCACCTGTTGTTTGTGGGATCTTGTTTTTGGTACTGTGCTGTTTAGCCCTACTAACGTTACATTTCGTTTGTATTTTTTTTTCCAGTGTTCATTTAATAAATTAAGATATACGCCAACCACGCTGCACCTTGGTTCAATCCTTCCATCAACGAGCGTAACAATTTGAGATTCTTCAAATAGCCGCCCTTTACCTTGATGACAGCTTTGCACATTCTTGACATTAGAGAGAGAAAGTAACAAAGAAAGGGAGGTGGGCACAGCACAAGGCTTTGTGGGAGAAAATTTGATTTGAACGTAATCTTTGACACAAAGAACAATGGTTGTGTCCCAAATGGCACCCTATTACATATGTGGTGAACTACTTTTGGCCAGAGCCCTATGGGTTCTGATCAAAAGGATTGCACTACAGAGGAAATACGGTGACTTTGGGAAGTAGACAGTTTAAACAGGGGGATTCTGTGTCAGGAGCGACTTCTCTATGGAAGTATGAACAGCCTCTAATGGAAACAACCTCACATTCACACAAAAGGTCACAGATAAGATAAAAGCTCTGATGTACTAAAGAAGAGAAAAAGAAGAGAACAGAAAGAAATAGACTTGCTGGTCTACAATCAAAAACTCTGTCTTTGACGGTTTGAGACTGTTCACCATGGCAACAGGTGATTGAAAGGAGAGTTCTCTTTTGTGACGATAAGCTTTATAAAGTGTATGTGTGTGTGTGTGTGTGTGTGCGTGCATGCATGTCTGTGTCCACACGCAGGTGGGTGAGTGTGTGTGTGCATGCTCCTGCGTGTAAGTGCGTGTGTGTACATACGAAGCAGTCCGTATCCTTGGGTCCGGAGCATCCTCCTGCACACTCACGATGGCAGCAGTTACTGACCCAGGGTCCGAAACAGCGACCGTCACACTGCTCAGCACACACTGTTTTAGTCACTGGAGAAAGACAGAAGGGAAAGGGCATCAGAACACGATATAACAGGTTCCCATCACAGAAGCATTACTTTGACTAGAATCAAAACAAGGAAACAAGGAAACAGAGTGCTTGTGGAAAAAAATCGCCTCCATAAAGTTATATCTATCATGTTGACTTTTTTCCTGCAGAATGAAGTCACACATATTGTTTATTAAGCCTAGGCCTGGTCGAAAAATGCATTCTCAATGGGGATTATCCATTGAACATGCATTTCAGTCCATATGACAAGGCTTCCTCTGTGTCCAGGAAACAGACCGATAGACTTCAGCTAAGGCTATAGGGAGTTTAGCTGAGTAAAGAGTATTTTGGAGAGATACCCTGCTCTTAGACTGATGTTCATATGACAGTCTGTCAGTCTGTGGTGCTGTATGGAGCTGAATTTCTATGTTTCCTGTCTGTCATTGACAGTGTGATTGAAACGGCTATCAGCTGTCTCTCCTGAATGTGCTGCTTCCACCGCCAGCCCTGTTCTCGTTCTCCTCCAACTCCATTCACTAGTCCTGTTGATGTCCAGCCATATGGGCTTGATGGGTTGCTGATGGACTGATGGGTACGCCTGTGTGTGTGTGTGTGTGTGTGTGTGTGTGTGTGTGTGTGTGTGTGTGTGTGTGTGTGTGTGTGTGTGTGTGTGTGTGTGTGTGTGTGTGTGTGTGTGTGTGTGTGTGTGTGTGTGTGTGTGTGTGTGTGTGTGGTATGCCTCTGCCTCACCACCCGCATCACAAGTTGACAGCTACAGCTGAATACAGGGTGACGTTTAACAGATAAGCATTTCTTCCTCAGAGGCTGCGCTGACGCCCGAGCTGAGGTTTACTTTCCAGTGTGTGTGTGTGTGTGTGTGTGTGTGTGTGTGTGTGTGTGTGAATGTTGGTGAGCATGCGTGGGTGTGTGCTTGCCTTTATAAGTAGCTATATGACATTGTCAATTTATCCATTTGCGTAATTGCACAAATACTTGTGGAATATGTCTTGCTGAGTAGAGCACGGCACTTTGTTGTGCTGGTCCTTTGGGTTGGTGGTGATGGTGATACCTTGTCACAGTGAGACTGGCCCGTCTGGTCTGCCCATATTCGTCACCTCTTTTCCCTCCTCCCCGGCACATCCTCCTTCTGCCCTCCTGTACTCCTCTTCTCACTCAACCCCTCCCCTTCCTCTCCCCCTTGTCCTCCTCTCCTCACCTCACTAACGTATCATCAATGCATTCCATTACGCCTGCCATGCGCCTCTCGCCACCGTTAGTACAATGAAATGGCCTACTTAACAAAAATACATTTTGTTTAACAAATGACCTCATCAGGAGGCGCCACACATGCACATTGACGAACGAATGCACACTCACACGCCACACAGCCATTGATCTATTTGCCTTAAAAATACTATCCACTTAAAGATACCAGGCAGCCACCACAAATAAAAAGTCATCAATCTCATAAAGTATGCTGAATATCTTCAATTTGAACAGGCTGCTGACAGGGGCATCCGTCACAGCGCTGAATCTTATATCAACGTTGCCTAGCTGTCTGTTTTTATAGAGCAGCAGAGGCCCATGTTTCTGGAGGGGCACAGTCGTAGGCTCGGTGGAGTCAGGGGAGAGAGTGTGCGCGTGGGTGCGTGTGTGTCTGGCTGTTCTGTAGACCAGGGAGCCTGTTTAGGCACCTGCATGTCAGGAGATAATACAGCCAGCCAGCGGTTGATATTGATGAGGGCGTTCTGTATTCAGTACTTGACGTGAGAGTGTTATACTGAGAGTCCTTTGTCTAGCAGTTTCTCACACAGCGCCATAGTATGCTCCAGCCCTATCAGCGGGAAAGAAGGAGAGGGATAGAGGGAGAGAAGAGGGATGGAGGGAGGGAGAAGGAGGGGGATGGAGAACGAAGGAAAGGGATTGAAGGAGAAGGAGAGGGATAGAGTGAGATGAAGAGGGATGGAGAGATGGAGGAAGAGGCATGCATGGGTAGATGGAAAGATGGAAGATGGATAGAAGGGGAGGGATGGAGGGATGGAGATAGAGGGATGTAGTCCTCCACATACATATTATGCGAAAATATGATGGAGGGATTCAGGGCAAAAAGAGAGCAAACACGCAGTGTTATCTTGTGAGGAGAGATGACGTGCTGTTAACTAGTCACTGGGTGAAGGAGTTCATACTGATTATCTTAATGAGATCAAGCTGCAGAGCACACAGACAGCACACCAGGGAAGACAACAGTGACAATATTAGACACACACACACAGACAGAGAGAGAGAGAGAGAGAGAGAGAGAGAGAGAGAGAGAGAGAGAGAGAGAGACAGAGAGAGACAGAGAGACAGAGAGAGAGAGAGACAGACTGAGAGAGAGAGAGAGAGAGAGAGAGAGAGAGAGACAGACATATATAGAGAGAGAGAAATATATATATATATAGAGAGAGAGAATGAGTGTGATGGAAAGAGACAGTAAAATGAGAGAAAAAAAGACAGGAGATGAGTGGATGGAGGGATAGAAATACATACAGTAAAGAGAATAGGGGAAATACATGGAACAATCTGGGTAAAAAGAGAGAATACCACAGATGGAGAGAAATGAAAGACATGTACAGTACAGTGACAGAAGCATATGGGGGCCTGGGATAAACAGACAGACAGACAGACAGACAGACAGACAGACAGACAGACAGACAGACAGACAGACAGACAGACAGACAACAGACAGACAGACAGACAGACAGACAGACAGACAGACAGACAGACAGACAGACAGACAGACAGACAGACAGCAGGCTGAGGCAGAAGTACTCAGACAGGGACATGAGAGTGATTAATTAGAGACAGAAGAGGGAACTTACAGACAGTTTGACTTCTTCCTCAACTCAACCATCATGGTGTTTTACTACAGGACTGTTACAGCACACCTTCTCCTGTTAGAAAGGGACTGTGTGTGTGTGTCAAGCCCAATCATCTTAAGCATGTGCTTGTCCACGAAGGTATGGAGAGGGTACATAACACACATCCCTTCACAGCAGGAGACTAAGGCGTAGTAATATATCAGACATAATATACTACCAGTACTGTATATCTAAGAATACTAG
Source organism: Salmo salar (assembly GCF_965601325.2). Lineage (NCBI taxonomy): Eukaryota > Metazoa > Chordata > Actinopteri > Salmoniformes > Salmonidae > Salmo > Salmo salar. Next base: position 26,584,713 of record NC_138315.1, on the reverse strand, counting down.
CAGTACTGTATATCTAAGAAGCTAACCGCTGTGCTGCTATTAGCCCCATGTGGTACCGCCCTCCTGCAGACATAGAGAGAGACACCCCTCTGGGCTGAGTGCTGCTGAGGGGTAGTGTGTGTGTGCATGTGTGTGTCTGTGTGTGTGTGCATGTGCGTGCGTGAGTGTTTGTGATGGTCAGTCCTATGTGCTTACTCAGCACAGCTAACCCAGGTTACCTCTCACACACCACAGCTATCTTCATACTGGCTCACAGGTGAGGCAACAGACGGTGTGTTGTTTAACAGTTTGACTTAACGCAGGGCAGTCATTGGAGTGGGCAGCAGGGGAAATCACAGTTGTTTAAGCCTGAGGAGGCAATGATTTAAAATCTGGTATTGTGAAGGAGGGCGAGATGGGGCATGAGCCGGAGGAGGAGACGACGGGGAAAAGAAGATAGAGAGCGAGGGAGAGGAGAGTGAGAGAGAGAGAGAGAGAGAGAGAGAGAGAGAGAGAGAGAGAGAGGAGAGAGAGAGAGGAGAGAGGAGAGAGAGAGAGAGAGGAGAGGAGCGAGAGAGAGAGAGAGAGAGAGAGAGAGAGAGAGAGAGAGAGAGAGAGAGAGAGAGAGAGAGAGAGAGAGAGAGAGAGAGAGAGAGAGAGAGAGAGAGAGAGAGAGAGAGAATAGAAGAGTCTGTGGGAGGACCACAGGGCCATAGCTAATTATGCTGGCAGTGTTAAAGTGCACTCCTGTGCTGCCTGTCTGCCTGTCGTGGGTGAGAGGCAGGGGAGAAAGAAAGCGAATGAAAGAGAGAGTGAGAGAGAAATAGAGAGAGAGAGAGACTGCAGGGAGGTACTCACAGGTCTGACACTGGTCCTCCTTTGGGCCCCAGCAGCGACCATTACAGGAGACGTGACACTTCTGACCTGTGGACGACATGGGGGTAAATTATCCAGTCAAATACTTTCCAAAGCAGAGATATTATGATCAAACCAACCATCTTACTAGCTCCTCTTTTAAGCACTGGCATGCTTAAGGCTATGATGATTTCAACAGAGTGACACTGTTCAACTCTACTGTTTTGTGTCCTTAATGCACTGTACTAGAGTTGTCTTATTAATGACTGCTGTAGGGGAGAGAGTCAGCGACAACAGCTACTAGCTAGAAACTCTGCTGCTATATTAGTGCTAGCTGTGTTTTGGAGGGCTTAATTGACTGCTTGGTAATTGCAGAGTGAGGCTGGATGAGTGCTGAATGGCGTCCTTTGTCTCTGTTCCACTTCAGTTAAGAGCAATTATATTTAAGACTGACGCTCTCTCTGACATCTCTAGCTCCCTTCCTCTCTTCATCCATCCATCCCTCCCACTGGGCACAGATGTCAATTCAACGTCTATTCCACGTTGGTTCAACGTAATCTCATTGAAATGACAAGGAAACAACATTGATTCGACCAGTGTGTGCCCAGTGGGCTGGTACTCTCTCTGACTCTCCATCAACTGCCCTTTGCTACCCTTCCCTCCATCTCGTCCCTCCCTCACTCAATCACTCACTCACACTCTCACTTACTCAATAGGAATTGTAACACATGTTGTAAAATTAGTCAGTAATATTGTAAAATAAGTCAGTAATATTGTAAAATAAGTAATATCTATCAGTAATATGAACCACTTCACTGTCTTTTGATCAGGTTTCTCCTCTCTGGGCAACAAACTGAACCATGAAAGCTTCTTCTGCTACACCTCCCTCTCTCTCGCTCTCTTTCCCTCCCTCTTTGCTGTCGTTCTAGGTTAGCATAAAAACACCAAACAGTCAGTAGAAGCTGATCAGGAGAGGAGACATGGTAATGGGGTAAGCTGGGGAGCTGGAGACAAAGACATGTCTATCTGTAACATATATGTATACCTGAGCCCACACAGAGTTGTATCTGGTGTCATAACCAGGCTTTAGTGTCCAAGGTCTTACTATCTACATTCTAATTCCCCTTGACCTTCAGTACAACTATCACACTCTTTCTCTCCACATCACAATGTTTCAACACTGAAGGTTAAAATGTCGAAACGAAACGACTTTACAACTTTCTGTGTTATGGGTTCGGCTATGAGAGCTAGAGAGGCTTATACGTGGATTGATAGGGAGTCGATTTCAAATTCCTTTTGTTGTTTTGAAGAGCCAATAAAAACAGAAAAAAAAACTGGAATTGCCCCAAGAATAGAGGAGATTATAGTCTAAGGATGGATTACAAGTTTCCAGACCCCCTTTGATCTTTAGTAGGATGTGTAGTGTCTGCAGTGTTTGTTTGTGTGTGTGTGTGTGTGTGTGTGTGTGTGTGTGTGTGTGTGTGTGTGTGTGTGTGTGTGTGTGTGTGTATGTGTGTGTGTGTGTGTGTGTGTGTGTGTGTGTGTGTGTGTGGTTCCACGTGTGCGTGTGCGTGTGTGTGTGTGTAAATCAGATTATCAAAAGTATTGAGTGAGACCAATGAAGAGAATGCAATATAAACGGATGATGCTGACATATCATCAATGCTGTGAGCTGGTGTTTGAAGGTTGGCAGATCCAGAGGTTGTACTAGGACAGCTAGTCATTAATAACAAATAAAAACATACAATAAATAAAGAATAAACCAAACGCAACAGATATATCACCAACACAAACCAATGACAAAACCACTCCATAAAACATGAGGGAACTATAGAGCAAGGGTTACAAACAGACATGAGACAATGAGAGAAAATCAGGTCAGAAGAGCAATAACATAAGGCGACTTAAACCACCCCCCCACTGCTACCCCCCACCCCGACTCCCTTCGTCAGATTAGGCCGATGGCATGTTTGTGCCACAAAAAAATTATAACAACAATAATTCTGTTCACTTGTCTTCTCTTTGATTACAGAAAGGCATTAGTGACAGATTATGCATTTCTTGGAACTGTTGTTTTACGGATTCAGGTTACTATGTGTGTCCCAAACGGCACCCTATCCCCTTTATAGTGTACTACTTCCCATAGAGCTCTGGTCAAAAGTAGTGCACGACACTGTATAGAAAAAGGGTTCCATTTGGGACGTATAATAAGTGATTGCTTTTCTGGCTGTTGACACTTCTTGTGTAGCCACATCTCAGTTAATATGGTACATCTGTGATGCCATTTCATTAGGGTCACAGTTGAGCAAGGTATATTTTGTAGGCTCTTAGATGTGACATGTTGAGATATTATGATCTTAATTCTGTTTATGGCAGCCTTGTCCTATATGCGTCTGTCACCATGTGTTTATAACATAGTTTGTTTCTCTCCATTGTCGTGAAAGCTATAAAGGTAAATTGGTGAAATAATTTGTGTATGAGAATGTGGCTAGATGGATTGTTGTTGAAAATGTAAGAAAATGAGTCTACGTTTTCCATTGGTGAGCTACTCACATGTAACACTGCTATTGGTGGGCACAACCAGAGGGCTGACGCGGGCGTTCTTGACGATGTCTTGCCAGTGGATGGTGTCTGCGTGGCACAGGAACTTATTCTGGTCGACATAGACACCGCCCTGTAAGATCTCTGTAGGATAGGAGAAAACACAAGAAAGACATCAGGACATAGTACTGACACACACACACACACACACACACACACACATACACACACACAGAGGAACAGCTAAAGGAGTCCTCATCCCTGAGTACAACACCGCTCTATCAGCCAGACAGACATGATAGATGAGGCTTTCGGCCAGACAGACCTTGTCTTATTGGTATTATTATTAACCATCATCTAGGTTCGTTGTTGTTTTTCCTCTCTCCTCCTCCTTAGATTGGAGACTCATACCAGCAGACACACACAAACATGCACGAACACACACACACACAGGAAATAATTACGTTACCCCCCCACGATACCAAATCCATCCAGCCTGGATTTAAACCCTCAGCCAGTGAGAGAAAGACAACACTAACACGTTTGTAATTTCATATTTCATCATGGGAGGGAGGAGAGGATGAGCTGAGATATCCTGCCTATGTCCAAAATGGCACCCTATTCCCTATATAGTGCACTACTTTTGACCAGGGCCTTGGGCACTATATAGGGAATAGGGTTCAATTTGCGATGCAGCCCCAGTCTTCTAATATGGATCATATTGTCAACCTCGGATCAGAGAGTTTACTGGTGCTGGGGGAGATCCGACCAACGCCCTCTCTTCACCCTCACTAACCTCCATCCCTCAGTGCACTATGGTGCATAGAGGACAGCCCTGATTATTCTCATCTCGGGAATTCTCAGAGATAATTTTGTATTTTTTTACCATTATTTAACTAGGCAAGTCAGTTAAGACCAAATTCTTACTTACAATGACGGCCTACCACGGCCAAACCCTAACCCGGACGACGCTGAGCCAATTGTGCACCGCCCTAAGGGACTCCCAATAATGACCGAGTGTGATACAGCCTGGAATCGAACCAGGGTCTGTAATGACGCCTCTAGCACTGAGATGCAGTGCCTTAAACCGCTCAGGAGCCTAATCAAGACTATTCTCAGTGAGGGTCCTTGTCAGACCTAATCCAGACTCCCGCCAAATAAAACACACAAAAAAAACTTGTTAGAAGATTTGCATTATTTACAGAGCTGGCTTTGTCTCTCTCAACAAATGTGTGTGTGTGTGGCTCTCTATTTTCCACAAGCAGATTAGCGACGTACGGCTGAAACAGATTAGACATATTCATAACCATTATGGGGCTGGCTGGCGGATGCACTGTAACAGTGTGTGTGTGTGTGTGAGACCTAGCCGTCCCGTAGCAGCCTGATTAAAGCGTACTCCCCAGATGATTGGAGTTGGTGTTAATATGTTTTCTGCTTCTCTCTATGGGAGGGAAGGAACCTGTCGCTCAACACGGAAATGAATTCTCAGCCACGCTATGGGAGGGATGCGAGGAGGGACGTTCCGTTAGGGTTTGTGTGTGTTAAGGTTGGTGTGTGTGCGTGTACGATTCTGCTAGGGCATGTGTGGCACTCGCAGCACAGAGGGAGCTGCCGCTCAAGGCAAGGAGGACAAACAAAGACCACCAAACACAAAACCTCAGCATGACTTCCCTGACCCCCAATGGGTTTTTATGGACCAGAGGAGAGGTGGTGTGTGCGTGCGTATGTGCGTTAGCTCGTGGTTGACCCTCTCTGCATGCGCCAACTGTGCTCACTGACTCACTCATTTTTAAACATGCGGTACACATCGGGCCTATGAGTGAAGTATGACAGATAGGAGAAAGTGGCTCAAAACAAAAAGAACCAGTGAGGTAAAAGCTTGGTAAGAACACCACCAGTATCGAATTGTTGTCACAACATTAACACCCTCAGAAAATGTATTATTGTGAGACCATTAAAAAAAAAAAGATAAAAAAAGTACATTTCCACAGTTGAATTTGTTATGCGGAGTGGAACAGGAGAACCCAAGCGCAGACTCAGACTAGGAGACTGGGATGAAGTAATCAAGATATTTATTGAAACACAGGGGGAAGATGGCGTGCTGGCCAGGGGAAGCTCGGGTGGGTTTCAGGAAACCAGGTGCTGAGGCTGGTATTTGTAGAAGTCATGATTATGGAACAGGTTGCAGCTGGTGGGGATCTGCTCTGACTCTAGCACACCTGTCTCCGCCCACACAATCACTCACACACAGAGAGAGAGAGAGAGGGAGAGGGAGAGGGAGAGGGAGAGGGAGAGGGAGAGGGAGAGGGAGAAGAGAGAGAGGGAGAGGGAGAGAGTACTGGTGGAGTGGCGGCAGGTCAAGGAGGCACAGGATGAGCAGTAGAGGGCGTTGCAGGAGCAGATGTGACAGTACCCCCCCACCCCTCCCCCCCTCTACGGGTGCCAACTGGTGCCCGACCAGGCTTATCTGGGTGTGAGGTATAGAAATCCTGTAAGAGGGAGGGGTCCAGAATGTGACAGCGGGGCACCCAGCAGCGCTCCGCAGGCCCGTATCCCTCCCAGTCCACCAGATACTGCCAGCCACGACCCCAACGGCGCACGTCCAGAAGCCACCGGACGGTATGGGCAGGATGGTCATCGATGAGCTGAGGGGGTGGAGGGGCTGCTGCAGGAGGAGACAGGTTTAATCAGGGATACATGGAAGGTAGGATGGATCCTGAGAGAGGCTGGGAGTTTCAGGCACACTGCAGAGAGGTTAATGACACGGTCAATTTCAAAGGGACCAATGAATCGGGGGGAAAGTTTCTTCGATGCCACCTTCCATGGCAGGTCCTTCGATGAGAGCCATACCTTTTGACCCGGGGTGTAGAATGGAGCTGAGGACCGGCGACGGTTGGCTTGGGACTGGGTCCTGTTGGAGGCACGAAGAAGGGCAGCCGGACCTTCCTCCAGGTAGGGTGAAAACGCATAGATGGTCCTGGACAGAGGGAACCGCAACCTCTTGGGTGGGGAACAAGGGGGATTGGTAACCCAGAGCACACTCGAAAGGGTGACATACCTGACGAGGCATTGGTGAGGGTGTTGTGGGCATATTCAACCCAGGGTAGCTGGGTGCTCCAGGAGGAAGGGTTAGCAGAAGTCACGCAGCGTAGGGCAGTCTCCATCTCTTGGTTAGCCCGTTCGGTCTGGCCGTTGGTCTGGGGGTGATATCCAGAAGAAAGACTGACATTGATACCAAGAGCTGAACAGAAGGATTTCCATACCTGGGAGGTAAACTGGGGTCCTCTGTCGGAAACGACGTCAGTGGGGATGCCATGCAGACGAAACACATGGGATACTAACAGGTCCGCAGTCTCCCTGGAGAGCGGGAGCTTGGAGAGGGGAATGAAGTGAGCCATTTTGGAAAACTTGTCAATAATGGTGAGGATGACGGAGTTACCATTAAATGGGGAAGGCCAGTGACGAAATCCAGAGCTATGTGTGACCAGGGGCGACTGGGTATGGGAAGAGTGCGAAGCAGACCGGAAGTGAATTTAGTGGAGGTTTTGTTCCGGGAACAAACCGAAAAGGCTGAGACAAACTCTGCAGGAAGGCGAGGGTCCGGTTCATACCTTTGTGACAGGTGAGGTGGGTAGAATGGCCCCACTGAAGAACATCAGAGCGAACACAATCTGGAACAAACAGAGCATTACTAGGACAGTTACCTGGGTCAGGCGGCAACAATGCAGGTGAATGGCACAATGGCTTCTGGCTTGGTGCCAGTGAACTTGCAAGAGAGGGTATCAGACTTGATATTCTTCGAACCGGGGCGATAAGTGAGTGTGAAATTGAATCTACCGAAGAACAAGGCCCACCTGGCTTGCCAGAGTTCAGAAGTTTGGCAGTCAGGATGTAGGTCAGGTTTTTATGGTCAGTTCACACGATGAAGGGGGTTACAGAGCCCTCCAGCCAATGACGCCATTCCTCCAGAGTCAGCTTAACTGCCAGGAGTTCCCGGTGTCCGATGTCAAAATTCTTATCTGCAGGTGAGAGCTTATGGGTGGACCTTCTGATCAGAGGGGTGAGAGGGTGAGTGGTGAGAGGTGTTACCAGATGGCTGTAGTTGCGGATGAAACATCAATAAAAATGTGCAAACCCCAGGAAACGCTGTAGCTGCTTCAGGTTGGAGGGCGCAGGCCATTCTGTGAATGCAATGACCTTGGCGGGGGCCATATGTAACTGTCCCTGTGCAATAATATAACCCAGGAAAGACGCCGTGGCAGCATGGAACTCACATTTTTCAGCATTAACAAAAAGCTTCTTCTCCAATAGCCGTTGAAGAACTTAGCGAACATGTTGCTGGTGAGCCTCAGGGTCTTTGGAAAAAAATCAGGATGTCATCTAAATAGACAAAACGAAACGTCCAATCAAATCCCTCAGCACATCATTGACTAGGTTTTGGAAAATAGCAGGGGCGTTAGTAAGACCAAAAGGCATGACCAAATACTCAAAGTGACCAAGTGGTGTGTTGAACGCAGTCTTCCACTCGTCCCCCTCTCTTATGCGGACAAGGTGGTAGTCATTCCGGAAGTCGAGTTTGGTAAACCCCCGTGGCACCATGGAGGGGGGCAAAAGCAGAGCTGATGAGTGGCAAGGGTTACTTGTTCTTAACAGTGATATTATTCAGCCCACGGAAGTCTATGCAGGGCCTCAGTGACCCATCCTTCTTCACAAAGAAAAACCCAGCACCCACCGGGGAGGAAGATGGCTTGATAAGTCTTGCATCCAGAGAATCCTATCCATTGCCTCTTGCTCGGGACGAGAGAGGTTAAACAATCGGCTACTGGGGAGAGAAGCTCCAGACTGGAAGTCAATGGCGCAGTTGTACGGCCGATGAGGCGGCAGCGACAGGGCATGGTGCTTTTGCTGAACACAGGAGCTAGATCGTGATACTCGGGACGAACTGATGGCAGGTCCGGAGGTTCTGGAATGAACTAGGGCACAGACAAGGCAGGGAGAATGGCAGAATGTAAACAATTAGAGTGACAAAATGAACTCCAAGTGGTTACCTTTCCGGCAGTCCAGTCAATCTGTGGGTTGTTTAGCTTTAACTATGGATGGACAAAAACCAGGGGAGAGTAAGGACAGTCGATTATGTGGAAACTGATCTTTTCCTGGTGATTTCCAGAGAGACGCAGGATGACAGTGTCGTGTCTTTGGGGTACCATTAAACGGAAGATATGTTTATCAATTAGCTCCCTGTAATTATTATCACGCGATTAAACTGATTAATCGTTTAATTGTAATTAACTAGGAGATCGGGGCACCAAGGAGAATATTCAGATTACAAAGCTATAATTTTCCTAATATAACTTTCCTGTACTATAATATTATATTATATTATAGTATAGGCAGATTATCTTCTAGTTTAATTGGTGTATTTTACCTCTAGTCCAGTCTCATACCAAACGTCGTAAATTGTTGTATCTGCACGAACCCAGTCTTTACTAAAATCATCCATACATCAATTGTCTTAAAATCATTTATTTACTACACTAAGTAATTAACAGAAAAACATAAACAGTCATTATCGTCACAAAGGATTGGTATCGGAATGTGCCCTACTGGCTAAACAGGCAGGTCGGCCTGTTGAACAATGGATCATTGGATCATAAAAGGTCGGCTGAGAAGTTACACAGGGTTCATTAATATTAACAATTGACAGTTGAAGGCTCACTCATTCGGGAACAATTGCAATCAATATATATTTACGCTCAGTGTGTCGTTCTGATTCTTGTTGGAGAGTAGTTCTGTTGGGGAGTTTTGTCCGCGTTCTCTCTCTCTCTCTCTCTCGGTTAGAATGGATCTTTCAGAGCGACATTCATTAATGTCGTCATCGAATGGTTGGTTCGTTGGTCTTCGCGTTCAATGATATAATTTACTTAGCTGCAGACTAATAATTAATATCAAAGACTTGTTCTTATTCTGTCAGTATCGATAGTCTAAAAGTTAACCACGTGGTATGGTTCACTTTCAGTAGAGGAATTGGAAGGTAAAACCTATTAGCCAACGGAGTGTAGGCCTGGTCTGAAGAAATGTAAATCCGGGGGTGTTTTATAGTGCCCATAGAACAGCTTGTCAAATGACGCCTGGTCCTGTATGGGTCCCTGGGGGCGTGCCTATGACTGAGTTAGATTTGGTTACAGAAATACAATTCTATCTCATTACATCAGTACATAGCATCTCAATGTCTTACAAAAGCTTTATCCTTATTAATACATTCCATACACCCATATGATGTAAGTCTTAAACTGAGTCTATTATATAAACAGTTTTATGGTAATATGGCTATATTGTCTCTTCTGAGTATCACAAAATGGTACCAAGCGGATCAGTTCGTAGCTGGATTCTTCACCAATCTTCCATACCTTCTCCAGAACACAAAATGTCGCTTGGCTTTCCAATTCTATGAGTTGGAAGAATTTCCTGTGTCTCTCTATGGGCCATGTGGCCAGAGACTCTCCTGGAATTTTAGAGTTTTTACGACCCTTTACACACAAGGTGGATTGTGTGCAAAAGGGAGGGGTCAACTGTCCTCCCTGTACCAAAAGAGGCCAACGTCATGACAACAGGGACAGTTCTCTCACGGACACGGGCGAGGAGCTTTCTATTGAGAGCGTTGGCATTGAGGGGTGAATCGAGTGGGACAGTGTCCAGGCCCAACTGGGTAACAACACCTCAGTCCAGGAAGCTCTCGTCGGCACCCGAATTGATGAGAGCAGACAGAGGAAAAGTTGCCTTCAAGCAGGGGTCTGGGGGAAGATGGGCAGGCAATTTGGCTCAACAGTATATCCCCCACTACTGCTGAGTCCCCTCTTTTGCTAGACGCAGGGAACAAGTGGAGACAAAGTGAACAACCCGGCCAAAGTAGAGACAGCTCCTAGCGCCGATTTGTCGTTGCCTCTCCTCTGGAGAGAGACGGACCCGGCCGAGCTGCATGGGTTCAGGATCTGGATGAGCCTGGGGATGGGATGCAGTCGGAGAAGGAGGACAAGGCACTAAAGCAGATGTTATGGGACATGCATCCCTACCTACCCTCTCCCTCCGACGCTCACTGAGACGGTTGTCGACGCGAATAGCGAGAGAGATGAGTTCATCAAGTCCATCAGGCTCATCCCTGGACACCAACTCGTCCTTGAGGGTCTCAGTGAGCGCGTTCCGGAATGCTCCCTGAAGGGCCTCCTCATTCCAGCCGCTCTCAGTGGCGATGGTGCGAAACTCACATGCCATCTCAGCAACACTATGGGGGCCTTGACGGAGGGACAGGAGTCGTTTAGCGGCATCCTTACTGCAGACCGGGTGGTCAAAGATTTCTTCATCTCCTCCGTGAATCTGGAGTAGGAGAAGCAGATAGGGGACTGTCTCTCCCACACCGCCATGGCCCAGGAAAGCACTGATCCACGGAGGCAGCCAATCAGAAAGGAAATCTTGGCCCATTCGCTAGCATAAGAGTAGGGCTGTTGCTCAAATACTATTGAACATTGTACCAAAAAGGCAAAGACAAGCTCCGAGGTTGCCATTGTAACACTCAGGAGTCGGAAGAAACAGCTCCCGGAGCAGAGGAGAACTGGTTGTGAGCTCTGGGCGAAAGGTTGGACCTGTAGGTCAGACAGGTTCTGTGAAAACTCCTTGATGTGCTCCAGAAAAGTCTTCAGGGCTTGGTCATGTTGCTCGAGCAGGGCGCCTTGGCCGCCGAGGGTTTGGTGGAGCAAAGCAGAGTCTGCTGGGTTCGTCTCTTTGGCCAGATCGTACTGATACGCAGAGTGGAACAGGGGAACCCAAGAGCAGACTCAGACGAGGAGACTGGGATGAAGTAACCAAGGTATTTATTAAAACACAGGGGGAAGATGGAGTGCTGGCCAGGGGAAGCTAGGGTGGGTTGCAGGAAACGAGGTGTGGAGGCTGAGGATGGAGCGAGAGGGGTTGGGACAGGGTAAGAAGGTCAAAAGGGGAATCCAAGGGAGTGGTAGAGTGGGGAATCCAGGACAGAGTAGCAGGATGACGAGACGTGGAACTGGAGACAGGGACCAGAGTCAGAGCAGGCGGAACTGTAGCGGAGAGGACAACAGCATCAGGCAAGGAAACCAGGCACAACAGGATCTAACAGTAACAAACGGCTAGAAGCGTAGACTGACTGAGCAGAAATTATGATCTGGCAGCGTGGAAGTGGCAGGGCTGAGTATTTGTAGAAGTCTTGATTATGGAACAGGTTGCAGCTGGTGGGGATCTGCCTTGACTCCAGCACACCTGTCTCCGCCCACACAATCACACACATACATAAAGAGAGAGGGAGAGGGAGAGAGTACTGGTGGAGTGGCGGCAGGTCAAGGAGACACAGGATGAGCAGTAGAGGGCGTTGCAGGAGCAGATGTGACAGAATTTTCCCCAAATTACAACCAACAGAAACAAGTCTAGACTTGATGATTTAGTAGTAACTTAAGAGGTATACACACACACACACACACACACACACACACACACACACACACACACACACACACACACACACACACACACACACACACACACACACACACACACACACACACACACACACACACACACACACACACACACTTGCTTTGGACACAAAAGAGCAGTGTGATATAAGATGCAGGTAGAAATTGATTATAGCTTCAACACGGCAGCACACACAATAACCCTTGATGAGAAATTGCTTCCTTGAACAGCCTGTAATAGCAGCTAGCGTATGAGCATTGATTTATGATTGTGTTCATTGACTAAAGAGGTCTGGAGGATGCAGAGTAAGTCTTAGGCCCAAATGTCACCCTACTAGAT